>NC_081564.1:36639227-36840985 GCF_022355385.1 Mustela nigripes | reverse complement strand
GCCTTCGGCTTGGGTCATGATCTCAGGGTCCTGGGATTGAGCCCCGCATTGGGCTCTCTGCTCAGCGGGAAGCCTGCTTCCTCCTCTCTCTCTGCCTGCCTCTCTGCCTGCTTGTGATCTCTGTCTGTCAAATAAATAAATAAAATCTTAAAAAAAAAAAAAAAAGAGCTTCAAGCAAGTATTTTGTCAGTGACAAGGTGACTTTGTCCTCCCTTTCACCAGTTCCTCCCCCACTCCCATCCTGGAATCTGGGAGGCAGGCTGCGTGCAGAGACAACAGCATTGTTCTTAAATCTGCTTCAGCAACTCCAAGACCCAGAAGAAACAGAGAGGAAAGCAGGGAGTATTGCCTCCTTTGTTTTCTCTTTAAAAATGTAGAGGGGATTCAGAAAACACAGTCCAGGTGACACATCCTGATTTCTTCCTCTCCCCACAGAAATATTTTGAATCAAATATCTGTTTTCTGGGTTGACAGCTTCGGATTTTTCTGATCTCCCGTAGCAGTGAATGGATGTGGCTCCTGGAAATCAGAAGAGCATAACCCAGGGGTTAATCTGCCTGATTCTGCCTTTCCAGGGCCAACTGTCTAAAGTTCCTGGGTCTAAGTGCCTAGGGCAGCATTGCCCAGTAGAACCTGGTGCGGTGCTGTAAGTGTTCTCTAAGCCATGCTGGAGAGACGGCAGCCACGAGCCACGGGAGCTATTGAGCATGGGAGGGCCAGCTGCTGTGACTGAGAAAAGCAATTATTTTCATTTAACTTTAATTAAATTTAAACTAATTTTTAATGATAACAATTAAACGTAAATAACCTCTATACTGGATGATGATATCAAAACAAAAGCACTATCAAACAAGTGGCAAGTAGCAGCCACCATCCTGGGTTGAGTTCATCAACCAAAGAATAGGGAAAAGGGAAGAGGCGAAAAGTCTAAAAGTCCTGGGAGCAAGTTTCTTGAGGCATAGCAGCTGTTTACATGGCAGACACACTGTTGGAATATTTGGGTATCCCCCCAGTTTTCTTGAGAAATAATCAGCAGGTATCACTGTGTAAGTTTAAGGCACATGATGGTGTGATCTACGTGGAGTGTGAAATGACTACCACAGTAGGTTCAACTGACATCCATCTTCTCTTGTAGATACAATATGAAGAGAAGAAAGAAGGAAAACAGTGTTCTCCTTGTAGTGAGAATTCATAGGATTTATTCTTTTAACAACTTTGCTATGCATCACACAGTGGGGTTGGCGACAGTCAACATGCTGGGCATTACATCCCTGGGACTTATTTATCTTCTAGCTGTGTGACGAGGCTCCTGGTCCAGTCTCTGGAAGCTCGGTAGTTGTGGTGAGTCAAAAGACGAAAGGAAAAGGGAAGCCTTGAGTCCAGAAGAGAGTGACAGCTGATGAAAACGAGCCGCAGGGAGAACAAGTTCTGGAGAGAAATGGGCAGATGGCCAAGAGTAGGATGCTGACTGCAGCAGTGACTTCTCTAGGTTCAATGGTAGTGGGTCCTTAAGATGTGACATTGGAACATGAGGAGAATGGCACAGTCATAGTGCCCCCCAAAACAACAAACAAGATCAGGGGAGGTGTGAGGACAAATGAGGGGGACTCCAACTTGGGAAGGACTGGCTGTCAGTAATCATACCTGATCACCTACTATGTGTTGGGAATGTTGCGCACATTAAGATGATAAGGCAGATACTACCATTCCCATTTTATGAGTGAGGACGCTGAAGCTTAGAATTGTTGAGATTTAATATTCTCCTGGCTCTTGTCTCACTCCACTCTACTCTTGTCTCATGCTACTCCTTCTCAGGCTTCCTTTTGACTTCGTTCTTCTCTACTAGGGGTGTAACTGTTGGCATTTCAGGGTCTCATCTCTTCTCATCCCCTACGTACTCAGAAGAGTAGTAGCAACTGTCTGGGAATTCCAAAATTTCCTCTCTAGCCTGAGCTCTCCTAGCCAAGGAATGGCAAAATTAACCAAAGAATGGAGGAGGGAGGAATCCATAGACATTAACATATAAATACTTCTAATTTATTAATTAGAAAAACAGAACAGATAATTCCAAGAGCTGCTTTTCATTTAACCAACAAAACAAACCACTAACTGTTCCAATAAAAAAAAAATAGGAGAAAACATAAAATTAGAAATGAGGAAATATTTCAAGAGATCACTTGGCTCAAAGTTATGTTGATCCTTCTGAAAACCTAAGTGAAAAATTAAATTTTCTAGAAAAATATTACCAAAGTTCACAAGACATCGGGATTTCTAACTAGGGTCATCAGATTCAATAAATAGAAATATAGGACCCCCTTCTAGTTAAATTTACATTTCAGATAAGTAAGATTTGGGGGTTATGTCTCATATAATAGTTACTGAAAAAATATTGGTTGTCTTTCTGAAATTCAGATTTAATTGGATGTCCTACATTTTATCTGGAAGCTCTGCTAAAATAGATAAATTACTATAGAAAAATATGAGGAACTTGTCAAAAGCTAAAAAATAAGACAAGATGTCATCAGGTCTGGATGTCTCCTTTGAAAAAGTGCCTATTCATGTCTTCTGTCCCAAATTGACAATTATTATTATTATTATTATTTACATTTGGTGGGGAAGAAGGACAGAGGGAGAGAGACAATCCCAAGCAAGCTCCATACCCAGCGAGAAGCCTGGCTAGGGACTTGATCTCACAACCCTGAGATCATGACCTGAATGACAGTCAAGAGTTTGATGCCTGACTGACTGAGCCACCCAGGTGCCCAGATAGACTTTTAAAGGAAAAGGGAACTGAAGAAAATTGTTGAAAGTTATTTTACCTATTTTTTTCCTCAGTCTTAACATGCCTATATATTATGTACTTAATTTTTAGCTTTAAGTCATTTGTATAATAGATGTAACATTCTGGAACCATCCCAAATTAAAATTCATTGTTTTGAAAGTATCAGTCAAAGCAATCAGATAAGAGAAAAATATGTGGTGTCAGTACTTCAACTGAGGAGACAAATTATTACTATCTTCAGACTGTGTAATGGTATAGAAAATGTGAAATAATCAATTGAGGGAAATTCTATTAGCAATAGATAATAATTCAGTTAGCAGGACTGATTTCAAAATTAATAACCACATTCAGTAGAATTTCAAAAATAGTACATAGCTGTAAAATGGAATGAGGCAAGTTATCTCATTTATAATAACATAAAAAAGATAGGACACCTAGGTATAAACCTAATAATGAATGTATAAGACATCTACATTTAAAAAAAACTATAATACTTTCTGGAAAGACATTTAAAAAATTGAACAAATGAAAAGATATATCATATTCTTGAATAAGATACAAGACGGAAAACATCAATTCACTGTAATCAATTCACATCCCTAAATCCAATGTAATAAACATTGGATTGTGTAATAAACATAAATCCAATGTAATCTGCATCAAAACACCAACAGTAATTTTTATAGTTTGTCAACATAGTATTAAAGTTCTCTGGAAACACGAAACTTGTGAAAAGGTTGTAGATTCCTGTACATGCCCAAATTTGGGGGAGGATACACAAGAAGCTATTTATAATGTTTACCTCTAGACAGCAGAAGTGAGAGGTGAGGAGTTAAGCCACAGACTTATTTTCTATTTCATAAATATAAACTTGAATTTTTTCAGTAGATGCACATATTACTTACATGGTGAAAACGGTAGTTGTTTATTTTAAAGAACATTTCCCATTATGTAGAGTAGTGATTACTAATCCTCAGTGCTCATTAGAATCACAAGGGGAACTTTAATAAAATACCAGTGCTCAGACCTCACCTCCAGATTTGAATTCAGTTGGTCTGGAGTAGGGCCCAGGCATTGGTATTTTTAACAATGCTTTCAGAGATTACTATGTTCAGCCAGGGCTGATGTTGAGTATCCTATGGTAGTGCTTTTCAAACTTGTGGTTACAATCCATTGGGCATGAAATCAATTTTAATGGGTTAGGACCAGCTTTTAAAAAAAAAAAAACAAAAAACAATTGAACAGAAATGTGTGTGAGTGAGTGCATGAGTGTGTGTGTGTGTGTGTGTGTGTGTGTGTGTGTGTGTGTGTGTATGGACTAAGTTGTGATCTAAAGCATCTCTCTGTGGGATACAATAAAAAAAATCAGAAAGCCTTTACTTGATCCCAACATCTCAGACCTTCTGAAACACTTTATTAGAATTTGTGTGAACTATGAAAGGCTTTTTATAGTTTAAAAATTATACTGTAATTCTGACTTTTGTTTGTTTATGTGGTTATTTGATCATTCCTTCATTATAATTCAAAGATTGAAATGAAGCATGTAACTGCTTGTGTTATAAGCTGAGCATAACAGCTTGTGTTATGAGCTGACCTAAGTAGATGCTCAGTAAATGAAGGATGAATAAACAAATGGATGAATGATTAAATTAATAGTAATTCTTTCCCTAATTTTACCTAGAAAACTATCCCACCACCGGCCTCCTAATTAAGTAATTACTCTAGGTGGAATAAAGCACGAATACTTTGTTCTTGGATGGATATCCCAAGGTCAACGTAACAACCAAGGCCGGATTTTCCTCTTTGCTCACATACTTATCCAAGGAGGACTATGCCTAGTTTGGGTTAGGCCACACTGATTCTGGTCACATCCATGTAATCATAGATCACGTTGACCTGGGTCTCTTCCCATGACCTAAGATACTCATGAGAGACAACCACAAAGGATGTGGCTGATATGGGTTGTTTTCACTGGAAGCAAGTTATGTCATGGACATTTCCCAGATTAAAAGTAAATTCTTCAGAAAAAAATTCAGCTCAATACACAATCAACTTTATGTAGCTGGGTAACTTATTGAGTTGTCAGAATCTTAGCCCTGAGGTGAGGCGCTGCAGGAAATATAAGGAAGTCTTGGAGTTGTTTAAATCATGCGATGCTAATTGTAAGTGAGGGAGAAATTCAGATTGGGAAGAAAGAAAATGAAATGGGCCAAACAGAAAAGTCTTCAAATAACTAGACACGTGGGATATCAAACATAGGAAATGCAATAGAAGTACCCAGGTAACATCCTTAAGCCTGAACACTGGATTCTCATTTGCCTAACACCTCTTCATTAGATGCTTGTTTGGTGTAACATTTTACAAACCATTAACAAAATAACGGCCCCTGGGAATGCTCTTCAGGATAGCGGGCCCGCCATGTTCCTTCCAGCGAGGCATCACATGGCCTCATGACTCAGTGGTTTTCTGGGCTATCTCCACCTCACGTCCCACAGATTGGACTTTTTCAAGACTTGACGGGGACAAAGAGCGAGTCTATCTCTGACATCATTGACTTTTCCCAGAAATAAGACATAAGTCAGGGTGACAACAACTGGCTTCTAGAGGACCATTTCAGGGATGATGGGAGGGATCTCTAATGAAGCAAAGAACCGTGAATGTATGTAGAGATGGAGATCGGGGGAAAAAACCCCAAATTAATACAGGTATAACCTGATAATTTCAGAGTTAAATACTATGGAACTAGGTGGAAACAAGGGGGATTTAGTCATCTGGAAAAGAGAAGGCTAAGGGATGACTTCATTAGGGTCTTCAAAAATACACAAAAGATGATTTTGCAGGACTAGGAGATATCAGAATGTTTACATCTTTTTTTTTTTTTTTAAAGATTTTATTTATTTATTTGACAGAGCACAAGCAGGGGCAGCAGCAGGCAGAAGGAGAAGGAGGCTCTCTGCTGAGTAGGGAGCCCAATGTGGGACTCCATCCCAGGACCCTGGGATCATGACCTGAGCCAAAGGCAGACACTTAATTGACTGAGCCACCCAGGAGTCCCCAGAATGTTTACACCTAAGCTGAAGTTTGAATAATTGAAGGTACGTATTTTTTCTTATTTCTTCAATAAATATCTATTGAGTGTCTCTAATACATTGTCTGGTTGTTAAATATTAAATTCAGTTTGCCCAGCATGTTTAAGTCTCTGTGCTCTCACTGAGCGTGGTAGAAAGTTCCACAAGACATAATCTTTCTCTTCAAGGCTTTATCATGAATGAGTCCCTGTAGGAGGTTGTATAACTGTGTTTACTAGGGTTTTTTGGAAACAGAAGAATGAAGATGACAATAATCACATGACCCAATCATTCAAGTCATGTTCTATTTATGTTATTTTCAGAGCCTTATCAAGGTCGATAAAGCTATGACATTACTTCTAAGGCTGGATGTGTGTAATTATCTATTGTCCACAGAGAAACGGGAAATGAGGACAAAATGGATTCATGGGAAGAAATCCTTTCCCCCAGCTTAACGCTGGTACCAAAAAATGGAGTACACAACCTCAAGTTAAAGGTTTTTAAGTCAGCGAGTTCTTTATTTCTTTATTGTTTTCTTCTGAGGGCAGAAAGAATATTCCAATTGTCTGCACAGACTATAGATTGAATTGTGAAATCAGTTTCTGTCCGCCGAAATCTGCTGAGTGTGATCACGAGCTACAAATGACCCTTCAGGTCACCTGGACTTGCCAAATTCAGTCTTCTCCTGAAGAGTTCACAAACAGTAACCTGCCCCAAGTTCATATCTTGACAAACTGTTAGAGGCTTTCGAGTTACAGAGAACTTGCCTAGAGATGGTTGATAGATAGACAGATAGATATTGGCTAGCTAGCTAGCTAGCTAGCTAATCACTTTTCCAAAATTGTACATCCTCAAAAGCTAATCAATTTTCAAATGAACATGCACCAAACTGATAAATTTGAAAAATTCACCCTGTGGGGGCACTGAAGACAGTTGTAAAGCAGGACCTCTTATTCAAGGTACTTAGTGTTGACTCCCAGAAAGTGTCAAGTCTTTCCACCTTTTGATCTGACACCTTTCATCAGTTTCTTGTCCCTTGTAGTCCAGTGTTGTTCTTGTGAATCACATTATTAACCTGAGCTACCCTACGGGAGGGCTTGAGAATTACTAGCGGGATAATTTTTTCAGGGGACAGGATTACCAAGCATAGCAATGTGGAAACAGATTCGTATTTAAAATTCTTATGTATGCATAATAAATATTAGAACACCACTGAGCGAAAATTAATGAGTCTGTATTTAAAGCCTGGTAGTATTTAAAATCACCTACGTGATGACAGTTTTCACTTAATTACATTATAAGTGTCGTTGATTACTTCTTATTAATTGCTACGTAGGATCTGAGTGGGGAGAAAAAGGACCAGAAATTTCCAGGTAACAGATGACTTAATTGCTAGCATCAAACTGGTACTCAAAATAATAGTCACACTCTCGAGCCAGCCAGCTAGCAAAATGTACCGAGAGATACCTCTGTGCAGAGGATTGTTCCAGGTCCCGCGGGGAGATGTGAGACCATCTCTGAAGTTTACAACAGCAGAGTGAGAACAAAGGTTTAGAAAGAATTGAGTAACACCTGGGTCTGAGCAGGTATGTGTCATATGACTCGCATCCCTAAATGCCTGGGGATTTCGCCCCGTCATATCCCCTGACCATATTGTGTATAAGATCCGGGCCCCAGCAAGATTGTATTTACATTCTGCCAGACCCTAGACTTTTCCCCCTTGCTCCCCTCCTATTCGTCTGCATAGTTTTATGCTTGTGGCTTGTCTGTCTCTACCCTCCCTTCAATTTAAGGTGCACAAAAGCAGATATTTTTATTTATTTGTCCGCAGATGCATTCTGAATGCCAGTAGTGCCTGGGACATAGTGGGCTCTCAGTAAATACTCATTGAATGAGATGAATTTAATCATTTCCACAACAGACAAAGATGACATCTGTTCAGGTGAGTCTGCTGATTCATTTGAAGAAAAATACGGAGGTATATCTGCGATACTGTCTCTTCTCCTCTTAGACTTAACTTTTCAGGCCCAAAGGCACTGAGGTAAATCTCTGTGAAGGAAGGGCAGATTTCAAACTAATACTAACAATAGCATGTGAAAAACAAATCTATTCTTAAAAAAATAAATAAATAAAAAGGGGGGGGAAATAGTAAGCTGGTTGTTCTGGAGGATAACTTTGCAAATTGGCTGAAAAATAAAAGAAAAAAAATTCAATCACCAACAGCAAGTGACCTGTCAGAGTGAGTTTTCCTTTAATAAACTAATTTTTGACTGGTTTGACTCTTTCTATTGGAGAGGTCAGACCAAATGAAACTCGAATTGCTTCTTCTTGAAAACAAAAAAACAAGAAACCATACACAACAGATTCTCCACTCCCTTCTGAAGCAAACTGTCAGAGCAAATCCTAACCCCAAGTCATGGAACAGTATCTAGAGAAACAACCCCGTCCACATAAGCATCAGCAACACACGCTCTACCCATTCACAGCTAGCTGCCGAAGAAACTCAGGTTCTTTGGGAAGAGACCCTGAAAACACACTTTGTATTTATTTATTTTTTTAAATGCAATTGAGTTAATACTAGGCAGTAGTTCTCAATATATGTATGTGCATATATATATATATATATATATTTTTTTTTTTTTCCTAAAAGGCCTTTGAGGCCCCAGGACTCACAGTAAAATACAGGGTCCTGCATTTCTAAACAGTCCCCAGGAATACTTAATACAATTGCTATCAGTCGCCATTCAACAACTGTGAAATACCTGTTGTGGGAACGCCTGGGTTTAACCTGGGATTCTTGAGCATTTGTGTTCTCCCTGCATCGATTTACCTTGATGTCTAGATTCTTCCATCAAGGGGAACATGATCTCATTTCAAATTGAAACCCCCGGAGGGGGGCAAACAATGGGTATTGTTTTATAGGCAAAACAGGACACAAGGAGTCTCATCTCATGACTTAGAACAATTTGAAGAAAATTTTCTAAACGAAAGCCTCATTTCTCCCAACTTTTGCTTTTCATTTTCTTCTTAATGGTGGCTCTTAATTGTTATTATTATTATTATTATTTTTAACCCTGCACCCCTTTCCCTGACTTTTTTCCATCTCCGAATCATTCCCATGGCCACTCTCGGCAAATAGAAATTGGGAGGTTGCAGCTTTGTCTCTCAACGTTCTGGGGTCTCCAAGGGACGTGCCCTGATCCAATGTGCCTGTGGTCCTCTGCTGACATCACTCAAGAACTGAGTCTTCACTGTGGCCCTGAAGGGCCCTTGGGACTTGCCTGTGCATCCCAGTATGGGCACTTGGGCACTGGGCACTCAGCAGTGGGGCTGGACTGTGTTTTACTGGATCACTGGACTCGAAATCCATCCTCTGCCTGAAAGGGATCTCTGGTGCAAAGACTGGGGAGCAGGTGATCTCCCTGAGAAATCAAGTTGCGGTGGGTCATTGAACCAAGCACTCAGTCAGCAAGGTCCCCTGTGTAACTCTTGAGCATTAGCTGCTTGGCTCCTGCTGTCTTCCTCAGGACTGCGGCTGTCCCCGGCTTCTGCTGCAGCTACATACGGACGGGTGGGGGAGGAGGGACAGAGACCGGGCGAGGATAGCCAGAATATATTTTTTTGAAGGAAGAGTTTTTATGAATATATTATTCATTAATATATTTATTCATAAGAATTTATTTATAAGGATTCTGAATATTCAAGAGTCTATTAACAAATATATTTTTCATGAATATATTTATAAGGAGAGTAAGTTGTTAAGAACTTACAAGAAAAAGTATTCATGAAGAATGTGTTCTTGAATATTAAGAATATATTCATAGGAACACTTCATATTCAAGAATGTATTTTTCAGTGCCGAGAGTTGCAGAGACAAATGGCGTGTTCTTTAAAATGATAAGAAAAAAAATGTAATGCAGTGGAAACTCAGTATTTCAAAAGGAATGAGTACTGCGGCCAGTTGGTCATTTGCTGGATGGTGAAGAAAAGTTTCTGGAGTGGGCTCAGGAGTCAGGATTCAAGCCGGACTTCAGTCTGAAGCCCAAGTACTTTCCCTGACACTTTCCTGCCTCCAACCCTCACTCAACAGAAGGAGATTCCACAGACAAAGAGAATTCCACCAAGAAGTGCCAGGGATGTTCAGGTCAGCCTTCACAAGGGTAAGAGGTCACAACTCAGAGCCTGGGGTTAACAGGGGTCCGTCTTTCATAAATCTTGGAATCTGTTTAGGACTTGAGTTAACCAAGGTCAGAATCTAATCATAGGCCAGGAGAAAAGAGTCGTTCAGAGATGATTAAGGAGAGATTTTTTTCTTGGGAGGACTGTGGGTTGTTGGAAGTAGAGAATTTTATTTCTGTGAAAAAGAATCCAAAATTAAAGGCATTCAAAGACCATGGTCTCAGAGGTCCTAAGCTCCCTAAGTATCCTTGCTAATGATCTAATTTCCAGCCCCATGATGTGTCGTACAAATGGCCCTTCAGGGGCACTCTTTCTAATAACCCAGAAGTTTGTATTTCTTGAAGTCCTACTGGCAATGTTTTGCTTTGTCCCCAACTCACATATCTTCCAGGTGGGAATTGGGAAAAAGGACAGTAAGAGACTAAGTGTGGTATCTGGGGGGCAGCCGAAGCCTTCAAACCATCTGGGGCATTTCTGGATGCTGTCTTGCTCCTGAGGGGGGGCTCCTCCTGGGAGAAAGATTTCAACTTGTCAGGTTTCCAGCCTGTCTGGAGAGCATGGGGTGAGGGGAAGGAAGAGGTGGGGGTCAAAGTGGGGCGTGGTAGTGTGGAGATCATCCCGGAGCCCGCTCCCTGTGCTTCTGAGCCCCCTAGCAGATAACCACCTTGAGAAGAGCGGGCCTTTTGGGGTCCTTAGGGTTGATGCAAACTTCAGCAGTATATGTGTGGGGATTCCTGGAAGAATGATCGAGAACTGAATGGCTGTTGCTGCTCTTTTCCTGACTTATAGTGAATGGTCTCTATTGGGTGTCCGGCCCTTTAGGTATGTTGTGTGGGCTACATTCACATCCACACATCCACAAGATCTGATGTTAAAAAATTCCTCAGGGTGGGTCTTCTTTTCTTTTTATAGATAAGTGGTGCCTCTTTAGGAATTGACAGAACTGGGATCTGAAGTTGACTTTGATGGGCTTGCCTCATTCACGAAGACCAAGAATCCCTTACTATGGGCGGATTAAGTGCCAGGTACGACATCAAGTGCTGGGAGGAAGTGAGGGGCAAGCCTCTGTCCCCACAGAGTAGTAGTACTGGACTAGTGGGGTAAGCAAGCATGTGGTGAGGACGGCAAGTGAGGAGCCATATGATGGGGAGGTGGGCTGCAGTTGGTCTTCCCAGGCAGGGCTAACAGGGAGACAACACCTAGGGTAGAGGAATCAGCCTATGGCCGGCTAAGAGCCCCACTAGGAGGGTGAGTTGGGAGGAAGAAAGGAGCTCAGGGGAGGTCCAGCACAGGAGGGCAGCATGAGGGAAGTGCTGGGACTGAAGAGGAAGGGGGGGTGAGGTGTGGAAGCCGGCAGTGTGTGGACCAGCAGGGAGCCGTCAGGAGCTCACCTGCACCCCGTCAGTCTCCACCTTCAGTGAGGTCATGCTGTAGGAGAATGTGTAAGAGAGATGGACAGAGTCGGATGTTTTGGTTTCCTGAGTCAGGGAGATTCACTGATGACGGTAGTTACCCAGGTGAGGAAGCAAGGACGGGACCATCTGAGGTGCCATTCCAGTATGGCAAGGTGAAGATGTTGGGTGACAAGTTGGGGTGTCCAACAGGTGGCTAGATACCAGATTAAGCTCCATCTGATCACACTGTCTTCTAGGAACACAACACTTTAACCCCAATTTATCCAAGTTTGTCTGGTCTGTTCTAGATCCTTCTGTTGAAATGACAAGTTTAAATATACAAAACAGGCACCTCAGGTCTTCCATGGAGCCTATACAATGAGCAATTGTGAGGGTCTTTTTAATTTAAAAATCTCCATTTTAATTTCTCAAGTTTTTTTTTTTTTTTTTAAAGTAGGCTCCACATCCAACATGGAGCCTAACTCAGGGCTGGAACTCACGACCCTGAGATCAAGACCTGAGCTGAGATCAAGAGTCATATGCTTTAACCAACTGAACCACCCAGGTGCCCCTAATTTCTGAACTTATTAACAGCTGGATCTGCTTCCCTAAGTTCCCTAAGGAAACATATCTCAGATTCTCAAACGAGGCTGTCTTCTCTGCCGGCTAACACACACAATGCTCTGTTCTTCTGAGGTTGAGAAAAAAGACTTCAGGTTGTGGTGTGGGAACAGGTTATAACAACATATTCATTAAGGCATAGAGGTAGGGGTTTTATTTTATCTGTTTATTATCATTTAAAATATATTAAAATTTTAACACAGCAGAAGCAGGAATTAAATTGTACATGGCAGTCTAAAAAAAAAAACAACAACCAGAAAACAGCAAACAAAACACAGAAAACAAAAATTTACATGAACCAATAATATATTAAAATTCCATTTAGGTGAAGATCTAAAAAAAAAAAAAAATGAAATACACGCACACCTCCTAGAGAAGAATTGTTTTGCTTCAGTGACCTACAGTTTGAGAATCTCTCCAAGCTGAATCAATTTTCTTCAACCATAAGATTCTTAATGAAGCAAATGGGTGAGGTCTGTTTGTTTTCTCCCCCCACAACCTCCCTCCTCTCAAAACAAGGGCTCTCCACTTCCATGGGGGCCTGGGTAACTTTGTGGGTATAAAAAAGGGGATTGTCTTTCAAAATTGTAGGATTGATTCCTCTTAAGTGTCAGATATAGTCACTTACACAAAACAAATAAGGTCTGATAAGAAATCAGAATCGTTCAAACAAATCATAGCCACCCAGCTCCCTACTTCAGAGAACTTCCCTTTTAATGGTTTGTCTCTATGAAGATGTAACACGACGGCTCCTCATCACACCTGCTCAGAGGGAGAGCGGGGCCAGCTACCTATTCTCCTGAGGTTGCCTCAGTGGTGCGAGTGGGTGGCTGGCCCTTGGGCCCGCCTCAGTAGCAGAACAAGGGTCCCCCATGTTCATGCAGATGGCCACCAGGCACTGCTGTGTGTGAGGGGGTCCTTGGGAGGGTCTGGCCAGCTTCTGCTACCTGCCCAGGCTGACTGTTCCCCAAGTGCTCTTTGAGTCACTGGGAGCACAAACAAGAAATACTTAATGGAACAAAAAGGAGAATTAATGAATCATGAAAATATGTGCTTATTATTATTTTTTTAAAGATTCGCACTTTCCTGAGTAAAGTACTTAAAAATCCCACATGAAGTCTTTCTAAAGCACCAGGCCTCTATCTCCTAGACTCACTGCATCCAGATGGCAAATCTGAGCCAAGTTCAGATGTTCTGGTGAAAACATGAACAATGTATTTATGAATGCTGTTTTTCTACTATTTCACTGCTTTAGAGTTTTATGCTTGAAAAATGGTTAATGGTGAAGGAGAAAAACTGAAGGTGTATGTGTGGGCTTCTTTGGTCTGTTTGTTGCAACGCATCAGAGCTGGAAGGACACCGCCGAAGATAAAGATGTCCCCAAACCATACACGGGCCCCTGCATCCTTGGCCCTGGATCAGTCATCATACCCTCTACACATCGAAACCACAGCTGCTTTCAAAGTCCAAATTAAATATGGATATGACCATGGGGACGTTCAAATCAAATTAATGTGGGCCAGTTTTATTGCTGCAAGAACAAGGTCCTGGTGCCATGGCCATTCAGGTGGTGTGTTTATCCTCTGGCTTCTTGGCCTGAGAGAGAGTCTTCTTCAGTGAGGTCCTGGGAATTCCTGAACATGAGGATAGAATTATAAATCTTCAGTGCTGGACCCAGTTTGATCTTCATCACCTTGACGATGTCTGTTTGTGTCAAAAGCAGGAAGGCTTTGCCATCGATCTGCTGCGAGTAAATAAACACATACTGTTTACCCTCTGGCGACTTCTGGGGACTCATGGCAGGGGTTGGGGGGTGGGGATGGACACTGAATGGTGTCCGCCTCCCTGCAGAGCTCTCCTACTACAGGGAAAGATGGCACCCTCTCCCACCCAGCTCTGACCGCTGAGCCACCGCGTGCTTTTACCCAGGACTCGGTTAAATATGAACTCAACATACAGGGGAAATTTCTGTTATGTTTAAAAAATCTTTGCCTGGGGGCGCCTGGGTGGCTCCGTGGTTTGGGCTGCTGCCTTCGGCTCGGGTCATGATCTCAGGGTCCTGGGATCGAGCCCCGCATCGGGCTCTCTGCTCCGCAGGAAGCCTGCTTCCCTCTCTCTCTCTCTCTCTCTGCCTGCCTCTCTGCCTACTTGTGATCTCTGTCTGTCAAATAAATAAATGAAATCTTTAAAAAAAAAATCTTTGCCTGAATTTGTATTATGAACCTTAAAAAAAAAAAAAACCCTACTTTCATCCACCAAGTAAATCTCCAGGAATTTTTCCCAAGAGAACAAAGTGCAATGCATCCATTCTAGTGTTATTTGTAATAGTGAAATATTGAAAACAGTCCAGGATTTCAAATATAGCAGGATTATGGTGTCGTCTAGGTTGGGGTATGAGGCAGTCACTGAAATTCACATCTTGATGAAACAATGATTTGGCAAATTTTTCTAATTTTTTATTTTGTTAAGCAACAGAATATGACATGATATAGAAAGATCTTTTTCATTCCATTACATTAAACATGTGTGACCACATATATATGTACATATAATGAAGATATTTAAAGTCTTTATACCAAAAATTAAGTGAAGTCAGATTTGGCTTGTGGGATAGTGGTTTCATTTTTATTTTCTCTTTTTAACTGACATGCATTGAAATTTTTAAAATGATAAATGCCATTATGAGCAGAAATATATACAAAATAAATGTTTTATTAACTTTTGAAAATATTTATTTGAGAGAGAGTGTGTGTGCAGAAGGGGGAGGGGCAGAAGAGGGAGAAGGACAGATAGACTCCCCACTGATTGCAGATACCCATGTGGGGCTCAATCTCACGACCCTGAGATCATGACCCAAGTAGAAATCAAGAATTGGTTGCTTTACCGACTGAGCCACCCGGCACCCCTTATTTACTAACTTTTAAAACATGGTGGTCTGACATGTGGTAGCTTCCCTGAGACTCACAGGATGGGGATGGACTACCAAATAGGCCATTTCCACAGCTTCTAAAAGCCCCACTCTGCTCTCAGTTTGAGTCCCAGGGACCGTATATGTGTCCTACACCCACATCACCTATTTAAGCAGACTGTCTCAGAAAGATTGCTGATTCTAGAACCAAGAAGACAGGATGAAAGGGTTTTCTATGGTAACCCTCCTTCCCTGAACCTTTTTGAATTGGTACAGACCCTTCATGTCAATGACTCACTGAGACATAAGCATCCCCCATGGACCCAAGTTTTGAAATTAAGTCTAAATTAAAGTGGAAAGTTAAAGTTTTAAAGTGTTAAGAAAGTTGTAAAAAGCTTCCTGTGATGTTGGCGAGGATGTGGAGAAAGGGGAACCCTGTTACACTATTGGTGGGAATGCAAGATGGTGCAGCCACTGGAAAACAGCATGGAGGTTCCTCAAAAAGTTGAAAATAGAGCTACCCTATGACCCAGCAATCGCAAAACTGGGTATTTACCCTAAAGATACAAATGTAGTGATCAGACGGGGCATGTACACCTGAATGTTTATAGCCGCAATGTCCACAATAGCCAAACTATGGAAAGAACCTAGATGTTCATCAACAGATGAATGGATAAAGAAGATGTGATATATATATATACAATGGAATACTATGCAGCCATCAAAAGAAATAAAATCTTGTCATTTGCAATGATGTGCATGGAACTAGAGGGTATTATGCTGAGTGAAATAAGTCGATCAGAGAAAGACAATTATCATATGCTCTTTCTGATATAAGGAATTTGAGAAGCAGGGCGGAGGGTTGTCGGGAGTAGGGGAGGAAAAAATGAAACAAGCTGGGATCAGGAAGGAGACAAACCATAAGAGACTCTTAAAGCTCACAAAACAAACAGGGTTGCTGGGGGAAGGGGGTTAGGGAGAGGGTGGTTGGGTTATGAACATTGGGGAGGGTATGTGCTATGGTGAGTGCTGTGAAGGGTGAAACCTGGCGATTCACAGACCTGTACCCCTGGGGCAAATAATACATTATATATTAGTGAAAAAAGGTAAAAAACAAAACAAAACAAAAACAAACCCAAAACCTTCTTGTGCATTTATGATAATGTCTGTTGAAGAATTGTCCATTTGGGGAACGGAAAACCTGGAGAACTTTCTAAGGTGCTGAAACACGCTAACCCCAAGCTTTAAAGTCCCCTCTTGGAAGTCTGTGTTTTACAGAGGCATTAGACAGGGTCAGTGTTCTGTCCACCAGGGAACTGCTGGTCATAAGAGCCACGCTGGAGCCACCTGACCTACAGACACCTGTGGACAAGGTGGGTCTTGGGCACTGCTTGAAGCTGAGAGCAGCTCAAATGTGTGAGGCCAGGCTAGCTACTTCTGAGCAGTGCTGGGCTCAGGTGAAAGCAGGTGAACGTCATGTCTCAACCGGCAGCTACCCAAACAGCTACCTGAGTGACCCTGATGCTGAGTTACCTGGAGGTGCAGGACTTGTTGGGTTCTGAGGATCCCAGGACCCCAGACTCCAAGAGTACTTTCCCTGAACCAAGCATGTCCCGACCGCTGGAGCGGGAGGGTGTGTGCTACACACTGGTGGCTCTAGGAAGAGTTTTCTTACAGACTTCTAGAGCAATGGTGATGGAGTCATCATGAACAGAGACTGGAATCTGCTGCCTTCTTCCTGCTATGCACTAGCCTCCTCACTGCTTATTGGAGGACCCAGGACAACAACTGTAAAGTGCTCAGCATGGCCCAGCACAGGCAAGTCCACAATAAACAGGAACCACCATATTTTCACTATTACTCTATAGCTGATCCAGTCTCTTCTGGGGCCCCTAGGGCTATGGTTACTAATCCCAGGACAAATATTAAGCAGTTTGAGACATTCCCAACTAACATGGAGTAGGAAACAGAAACCCCACAGAAGGGCTCTTTGGCTTCTCTGTATTCCTATTGAAGCAGGTATAGAGCAGGGACACACAGGACGGTCCCACTGTCACCCTGGGGTAGACAAATTCCCTCTCCTCCCTGGGCACAGGCTCCTTGCAGGACCCCTCCTGCCCACAGTGAAGCCTGAAGTCATCACAGCAGAGCCGGGACAGCACCCATAAGGGTTGCCTGACGTGTTCATTTATTCTTCCCCCAAAGAGTTTATTTCTCGAGCAGGCCCCATGCGCCAGGCACCAGAATGTTTTGTGACAACGCAGAGTTCAGCACAGGCAGGACAAGGACAGAGGCTGACCCTTCGGGGCCCGACTGCCCTGCTGGGCTCTGTCCCTCCCCAAGCCCTCTCTGTGGCCCACCAGCTGCTCTCAGTTATGCTCAAGTCAATGAAAACAAAGCTCTTCAGGGACCAGACTATGGAAAGACATATAATTTTTGCATTTCTTACCTCTTTCTTGAAGCACTTGGCATGTTCCTCGCAGCCCAGGAGAGACTGTACAAATTCAGCCACCTACGGTGCAAGATGAAAAGCCTGATTTACAACACACACCTGAAATAATTTCTTGGGTTGTAGTAACTCAACATTTGAGTAAAATATATTGCAAATCCCTCAAACTCTTGGGGACTGAAATAGGAACTATCAAGGCCCATTAGCCTGTGCCAGCTCAACAATCAGCCCAGCCCCAGTCTCTTCTGGCCTCTTACTGCCCAGATGACCTACACAGGGTTACTGTTGTGATGGCAATGACAGTCTCCATGGATGCCGTGCCAGCATTCTGGAATCTTCTCTCATCTGATCCTCATGTCCTCCCTGTGGAGTTAGGGAAGGTAGGAGGGCATGGCCCAAGAGTAGCAGTCTCCACAGTGATTGCCGGAGAAAAGGACTGGGCACCTGGCCCTTCAGTGACTCTGAGGCCCCATCTGAGTCTCACAGGGACTCCAGGGACCTCTGCTGACCAAATTCCCTCACCAGTGACAATCAAGCTGAAGCCCAAGGAGGCTCAATGACTCTCTGAAGGTCACGCATGGCCGGGAAGTGCCAGGGATGGTTCTGCAACTCAGGGTTACAGCCTCCAGACCAGGAGTTCTGGAGAATCACCTCTGTAGCTTCATTTCCTACTCTTTCCCCGCCTCCCTCCCCAGCCACACACAAGGCCCAGGTTCCTTCTAATTAGAGAGACCAGAGCACCACCTGGCTGGAAGAGCAGGAAGCCATGAGTGTCCCAGCGATGCTTCTAGGGAGCCGAGTGAACAAATGTGATAAAGCGTACTCTCAAAGACCAATGACAAGGGGAGTCCGGCCCCTTTTGGCAAGGTCCGGCATGGCTGCGGCACAGAGGAAAGGCAACCCAGGAGGCAGCAATGACAAAACCTGGGAGATGATGTTTTTAAGAGCAACTGTCTTCACGCGCTGTGTCTTGTGCCAGCTGAGCAGGGAGCACGCGAACCTTCTCCCCCCTCTCTGAAGGAGAAGGCCCCCGGGAAGGCAGGGAGTGCAGGCCCTGGTATCAACATGTTCTACGATCCAAGAGGCCTGGGAGTCCCCGGCTCCCTGCAGGGAGAGGACAGCGGACACTCACCCTCCCCACACTTGGCAGAAGAGAGCCCTGCGGCCTCGGCTGATCTCCGGATTCCAAAGCGGCCAAGAACCAACATCCGCAGCGCGAACCCGGACCCTGCCCCCTGCATGCACACCCCTGATTCACAGCTATATTGGATACGAGGATTCCAGAACTACTTTTTAGGGGCTGTCAGCATGTCGGTGTTTGCTTTCCTCACCTCGGATGCTGCAAGTCTGTTTATCATGAGTCATTACAGTCATCCTTCCAAAGTGCAGGATGATGAGAATTTAAAAAAAAAAAAAAGAAAGAAAAAAGAAAATCTTCCCAAACCACACAAAGGCATCCTTGAGCCTGGGAGCACCTGGGAGGCATTAGTGCTTCGAGGGGCTTCGCCCAAGTGCCTGGTGCTCTTCTGATGAGGTACCTGATTTGCTCTTTTCAGGTGGCTGAAATCATGGAGCTGAGGAAGGCGTGGGAACACTGTTGGTCAAGTTGTGGAGACACGTAACTGGGGCGGGTGACAGCAGGAGCTCCAGAGAGCTTCTAAGGCCTGGGACACTAGGAGGGGGGTGCTGTCCCCTTGCTCCCGAGGCTGCTCTCTGGCCAGGGACCCCCCCACCCCCTCCTCAGCTCCTGCTGGGCGAGGCCCCTGCTGGGCGCTGGGAAGCGGGACCCGTGAGCAGGTCAGGTGGGAACTTCCAACGCGTTTATGGTTTGATCAGAGGTAGGAGGATAAAGGGAAAATGGCACGTAAGGCTGCCTTACTCATCACACTGATACATGCTCTCAGATGTGCTAAGTCCTAGAAGAGGCGAAAAGACTATGGGCTTCTAGCAGGGATAGATGGCATTTCAGACGGGAACCCAGGAAAGCGATCACAAGGGAGATGGAGGCTGAGACAGGCACTGTTGGGTGACATGTTTCCACTGGGGGCGATTTGGGGGGTTGGCGAGTGGAGACCTTCTCAGCACAGAGCGTCTGGGCAAAGCCATAAGCAGGACGCATGACACATACGGCATCGGCATGGAGGAGTCCCGTGTGGCTAGAACTGTGGAGCAGAAGGGGAGCTGTGGAAAAAGACGGGGGTGAGGGGGTCGCCATGTGGTTTCCTGGTATGGGCAGCAAGAAGCCCTGGAGGGGCTGTTCTCTCTCTTGGCCGCACCCTGGAATCCCCTCAACAGCTTTACACAGGTATGACAGTGAGGCTCAGGCCACAGGGACGCCGAAGTCACGAGGCTGGATCTGGTCCATGTGCTGGGCATGCATTTCTAGACACCCCAGGTGATGCTCACGTGCAGGCAGTCCTGAGAACGCGGCACGAAAGAGCTTGAGAGGTGATCTAGCAGCGTCGGGGGGTACCGGGTAGGACGTCACTAGGAGACACCTGCAGCTGTCTGGTGGGGGGCCCCAGGGCCTGGACACTGCATGGGGCAGAGCTCAGAGCTGGAGGCAGGAGGCACTGCAAGTCCAATCCTGAGACCTGCCCACAGGCTGGGTGTGGGACAAAAGGAATCAGAGCAGAGCCCAAGAGAACTGCTGGAGGGCTGGCGTGTCGGGCGCTACTGACTGGCGTGGGCTGAGCACTCTTTGCCGCGGGGCATCCTGGGTGTCGCAGTCTGTTTTGCAGCCACACTGGCCTCCATTTGCCATGTGCCACTTGCACCCTCACCCCCCTGTTGTGACAACCAAAAACGTGTCCAGTTGTTGCGCATGTCTTCCTGGTCCAAAGCCACTGCTCTACAGGCAGGTTTTCCTGAGATGGCTCTTTCACAGGACAAGAGGCTGAATGTCACAGCAGGAAAATTAGAAGTAAAAAAAGCAGGACTAGGAATTAGCAGAAGACATACATTTTGTCATAGCTCAATCAGCTCCTGTGGGAAAGCCAAGCCAGAAACGAGGAGCCCGGATTCCCCACAAGGAGAAGAGCTTTAGGAGAGAGTCTTTTTAAAATACACATTTCAGAAACTTCCATTTGCAGCAAAAGTGGTGTGTGTTGCTTTGATGGTCTGCTGGGTTAAAATATCCTTTTCTGGGCACACAGGAAAGAACCACATTTCCTCTCCTGTTAGCCAACGAGTCACTGTCCATGTGGAGGTAGACAGGATTTTTAACAGGAATAATGAACCTGTCAGAGCGGAAGTGAAGCATCACTGGGGAGTCGGGTGGCCCCCAGCAGGGCCCCAGGCGCAGCCCCTCCCTGTCCCACCTCCCTCAGACAGCAAGCCTCATCTCCATTGCTGAACCACTGGCCGGAAATCTTCTGCTTCTTTGGAAAAAGGTTCTGGGTCTATTCAGTCTGTCCTTTTCCAAAGTCAAAAACAAGTTCCATGGAATCTACTGAGGTTGACTTTTCTGACCAGAATTTAAAAATATCTAAAGGCCTTGATCATTATTCAGTCTCATTATTCAGTATTGTTAGTATTTATTCTGTGTAAGAATAAATTATATTTTGAGGTTTAATAGAAAGCCCATTTTGCTAAATATTTTAAATGGAAAGTGGTGAGCTCGAACATAGCATAGAGTAGTACTATCAGAAAGCTTGCCTTTCTTCCTCCTCTTAAAAATCTGTTTATCTGGGGCGCCTGGGTGGCTCAGTGGGTTAAGGCCTCTGCCTTTGGCTCGGATCATGATCCCAGAGTCCGGGGATCAAGCCCCACATCGGGCTCTTCGCTCAGCAAGGAGTCTGCTTCCTCCTCTCTCTCTGCTTGCCTCTCTGCCTACTTGTAATCTCTGCCTGTCAAATAAATAAATAAAAAATCTTTAAAAAAAATCTGTTTATCTCTCCAAGTCTGTGGTAAATGTGAACTGTTCAGATGGGCATGAGCTCTAGGAAGCAGGAAGCTACCATCTGTTTGCCCGCACCCAAGATGGATATGTGGATGTGTCTGCTGGTCTCAGGTGATGGCACCTTTGTTGGGGTCTGGGGGCGGCCAACTTCTGCCTTGGCTCCCAGCAGCACAGCTGGTGTGGAGGCTGCCTGATGCCCGGTTCCCTGAGTTCTCAGGAGTGGGGTGTCCCACAGCAAAAGCCCCAGCTTTGTCTTGGAAAACCACTGAGGAGGTTAATCCTGGGGATGACACAGCACTTTGGAAAGACTAAGAACAATGACCCTGTGCCAACTCTTGAATGAGCCCATTACTTTTCCCAACTTACTTCCCCCAGCGACCTACTTTTCCTGGCATCCTCTCGGAGCTCAGCAGGCCTGTTTGCTTCCATGGGGTTGCTGTGCCCTTAAATCTTTCCGAACGGTGGTGTTCTCGATCTTGCTGAGCCTGGAGCTGTGTGCCTGATTGCCCTGGCTCCAAGTCCACTGGGGACTATGTTTCCAGCCTGGGTCTCATTTTTTAACAGTGGAATTTGTTATCTGCCCTTTCTTAAGGGCCCACTTGTATAAGGCTGCTATGCTTAGTTAGCAGTATCCTGAATTTTTCAAAACACTCCCTCCTGTGTAAAGATTGCTTTTAAAGCAGCTGCCATCTTTTAAAGTTAATGGACATTTGGGGAGAACTTGGTTGAGGCTCTGGCAATTTATACGTGCTGCTTTAAAAAGGATTTCTGATCATAAGGAGTAAAAGCACCCATATGTGCCCTGAGCATACATGAGCCACACCTGTGGCTCTAACATACAACCCGCAGCCTCCTGTCCTCACGCGCCCATACACACCTGGTGGGAGGGTACCACATGCCTGTGCATACCTGCAGGAGGGTACCATGTGCCCACACACCTGGTAGGTACCATGTGCCTGTGCACACCTGGCAGGAGGGTACCACATGCCCGTGCACACCTGTGGGAGGGTACCAGATAAAATCCACCTCCCCGTTGATTCAATCACACATTTCTCACACACCTACTCTGGGCAAGATACTCTACTATAATGACATAAAGAGATATAGTTAGTTCCTACTCTGTAGTGCTTACACTCTTTTACAGAACATTTCCATGGCCCAGGGTACGAAATACACTTCACCCTGACCACGACTGGAGTGTTTGCCCACACCCACACATTTCTAACAAAGGTTTCGCAAAATAATCACCCTTACTACAGATACGGTCTTTCCTTTCATCATGTCTTTCACTCTAGAACCACAACATCGACTTCACAGCCTACCTGTGCTTTGAAAATCACTGCTCCAATCGAATTAGCCTAAAAGAGTGAGAAGCCAGCTCCCATGCTCTGGGCAAGTTTAGGATGGCCCTGAGCAGGCTTTTCTTCCCAAGTAACAGAATGCAGAGAGCAGGTCTCCCTCCCAGGCCAGGAGAGTAGACAAAAGGCAACGTTTTTGCTCTTCATCTTTGGCTGCAGACAGACTCCTGCCTTGAGTCTCCCTGAATGGCACTTAATGCAAGGACGCACAAGTCCATTTTCAATGTATCCTGTCTTGGGCTCTTGTGGCTCCTCTCCAATACTTTGCCTAATGAGAACAAAACACAGAAGAACAGCAACCACCTTGGTCTCCTCTTGTCCTGCACAGCCTTTTCAAATCCTTGCTGCCCTAGTCCCATTTTTAATATGACATCTAAAATAGTCACAAACTCTATTGTTGGTACTCACTGGAATGCCCCCTAAGCAAACCCCCATCTGAGGGCTGCCTTATCTTCAAAGATACAAACAGAGTCACCACAAAGCCCATAGTCTCATCCCATCCAAGATTCTTGAGGGGCCTATGTTGGTTCCAAGAAATGTGCCACAAGAGTGTGAGAATACAGAAAGAAATTTAGGAAATGCTCCTTGTTCTCAAGAGCATCTAGATAGGGAGACTTCAAGACTATGATATATTAACTTGAGGGAATAAGCCACACTTTCTCTGGAATGCATCCTTGAAGGAAGTCATGGTTATGGAAGCATCACGACAGGGTTGCTTATGAAGACAGCCTCAGGGATGATGTTCTTATTTATAATCTAGAATATTCTAAGGCCTCTTTCAGCAATAAAGGGCTGAGGTTCCATGTGTATCCACTACACAGAACTCAGGGACTGTGACCTTGCTGCCTAATAGTCCTTAATGGTGCACTCAGTGTCCCCCACAGTGAGCACCTCCTCGACCCATGGAGATCTGCAGCATGATCACCACTATCTTTCATCACCCCCAAGCCCTCGATTTCCTGCAGTGCCAGGCTTGGGACTCATCAAATCAGAAGCCCCCTACACTTCCTTGTCACTGCTTAATGCTCCTAAAACAGAGGTTCTGCTTTTTTTGGATGATGGTCCTCTTGAGACATTAATAAAAGGCCTGGCCCTTCTCTTAAGGCAAGAAATACACACATTTTCCACATTTTTTCCAAATCCGTGGAAATCTAGTTCCGCAGCCCCAGCCAGGAGCCCTGTGCTACATCTGGCCTGTGCCCTGCTGAATGGGACACTTGCCACCTGCCTCCTGCTGACACATCTCTGTTGTGGACTCTCTCTCCAACTGTGGTCCCCTCTCTGTCCTCAGCAGCTCTCCTTGGACAGCCGTGTCCTTGGTGAAGGCTCACTCAGCTCCTCCATCCATTAGTGACATCCCAGGCGGTATTTCTGCCCTGGGAACAGGTGTTGTGCATTCACTGCTGCGACATCATCTGCAGGGCCCTCTCCCTCAAGATGTCCCACAGGAAATTCACCATCTTCTCCTCCTGGCCCCAAACTGGGCTCTTTCCTCCAAAGTTTCATTCTGTTTGGTGGCACCACTAGTTCCCCTTTCTTCCAGATGCATGCTCTTGCTCGTATAGCATCGCCCTGGGTCCCAAACTGCGTGGTGCTGAGACTGCGCATGGAGTCATGTTTGGCTCATTTCTGCTCTTCATCTTCAGTGTCTGAGCTGTTTCACTGTGTTGTGTTCTTTCAGCTTGAAGACGGCTGCCGACCTCGACTTCGGGGGGTTCTTCTGGCAGCGCCCAGCACAGACCTGGATGACTCCACACCGGGAATGTGGCAGTGCTCCCCCGCTGGTCCCCGCCCTCTGCCTCCTCTCACATGTACTCCTCCACAGACGGTGTCACTCTCCTCCCCTCGAAGCACCATTTGCACAGGAGACTTTCTGTGAGCGCCTCACGTGGCTCGTGCTGCCGGCTGATGGACACGCACGCCGGTGTCCAGCCTCACACCCGGTGCACCTTTCCCATCCTGGGGCACTTCTGTCTGTGCCCCAGGGTGCGTGGCTCTGCCTGTGGGGCCCTGTGGGGTGCTGGCTTAGTCTCTAGGTGCCTTGACTTCCCTAACTGTAAAAAGGGCAAAACAAAAGAGTGCTTGCCTTACTCTCAGTATATTAACAATGTTCATTGTCATTATCAACGTTAGTAAGAGATGTGCCAGACATCTGCCATCCGTGTATCCACCATACCCACTTCCAGATGACCTTCTATTTTTCCCTTTGACTGGAATGGCCGCCCTTCTTTGCTCTGCTTGGACGTGTCCATGATGCCCTTGTCACGCAACATCATTCAACAAACATTCCTGGGTTATCTACTAAGTGCCAGGTGCAGAGAGTAGTTCTCCAGATACATGCCAAGTGAGTGAAATAAGGTCTCTCCTCATCTGGTGAGGGGCAGATGAGCGAGTGTAGGTCAGTGACGGAAGACTCTCTGAGGAGATGGGAGCACCGAGAGGCTTCTGCCAGAGGGGAGTGTCGTGCTAATGGCCAGAACTGGTCGTTGGCAGAGCAGGAAGGGCCACCTGAGGCCGGGGTAGCAACTGTGCCAGTGTGAGGACCCCATGCAGGGACTTTAGCCCAGGGTGGGAAGCCCATGGGGGGCATGGTGGGAGGTAGGGCTGGAAAGGCAGAAAGGACTGCCCATGCAGGTCCTAAGGCATGCCAAGGACTTTGTCTGGGGAGCTTGGGATTCTGTGCAGGTAGGCAGAGACACCCCCAGAGGTCTGTGTCTCTACCTTGTCCATCCACTCTCAGGACTCAGCTGCTCTGTGCACAGAGGGCTGCGGCTGAATTCAGGTGGCTGCCTCCCCCAAGACATCTTTCTAAGCATGATGGTGATGATGCAAGGGAAGAGAAGCCACTGTCAGTCTAACTTAAAAGTTAGCAGAACCTTGAGTGAATGGTTTGAAAGTCAGGAACAAATGACTTGCCCCTGAGCTCCCCATAATGTGCCTGCTGTTCAAAGGCCAAAGCCGCACATGACTGGACTACAGACACATCAGGACTTAGTTCAGTTGGCTTGGTCATGAAGCCACTTCATGCTCTGTAGACTGGTCAGAATTCCTCAGCGAGGGGCAGGGACAGACCTGGGATCACATTTCATCACCACGGGTATATTCAGCCAAGGCTCCGTGACCAGGACTCCGGGGGCACTTGGACAGAGTGCAAGGAGAGGTGGAGCCGCGGGGTGTGCTGACGGAAGGGTGTCAGCCCTTGTTGCTCTGGGCAAGGAGGGCTGGGCAGGGCGATCCACCAGGCAGATTCTGTGAGGGGCCGGCGAAGAGGGGGACAGAGCAGGCTTGCCCCGAACCTCCAGCTCAGCATGGCCTTTGTCACCTGCTCCTGGTCCCAGGCTGGAAAGGAAGGCCTGAACCAACATGAAGTCAAGCTGACTGCGAAAAGTGCTCAATGAACATTTTGTGACTAATTTAACTCCAGCTCCGCTGTTACCTGTCCTCTCAGTGACCCAGGGTTTTCCTTCATTTAAAAAAATTAATTAAGGCCTGACTAGTGGAAATAATACCTTTATCAAAAGAAATGTCCAAGAGTGTATTCCTTAAAAGAAAACTGCTTTATATATGCAGCATTTCTATAGCATTAGAGCAAATAATGGGACTTACCTGGTCCTTATTAAAAACCAACACTGTAAGGCATGGTGGTATTAAAGTTCGATCCATTTTCCCATGGGTTCAGCATCTTATGCTGTGTTGCACTCTGATTCACTTTAAAGACAAACCTAAGGTGAACTGTTCATCTGTGGCTTCAAGTGGACAAACCCGGCCCAGAGCCGCGTCGTAATGAGAAGCAGTTTGTCCTCTGGAGCCCTGCAGAAACAACCCCCCACCCCCACCCCGGGGAGGTGCTCCTCAGACAAGATGCTGCTTAGGGCAGGGGCTGCCTGGAGGCAAGTTTAAGATGCTTACACACGTGTGCTTCCCCAGAGTGAATCTGTGACGTGGGACCAGAGGCTTGGGCTGCTCTACCGAAAGTGGTGCTGGGCCGATGGTGACAGAGAGCAGAGGTGGTTCTGGGGTACCAGTGGGCATTGGGGGCCAAAACCAACTGGGCTGTCCTATTTCCCTCAAAATCAGCCTGTCCTTCTCCCTAATGTGTGGATCTAAAATTTGATGCCATGGATTTTGTGCCTAAGAAAAATTCCCCGCAGCTGGGCCCAGTCCTTCCAGCGCCCCAGAGCTGCCCCGCTCACCTCATCCACTGTCCATCGGGCCACCTCGCTGGCCTGGATGTTGGCCACGCCCGGGAGGAGCTTGCAGTGCTGCTCCCTGCCGAGGGGAAGGTCCCGGAAGGGGTGCGCCGACACTGAGGACATGAAGATGGACTGGTGCAGCGCCTGCTGTGTCTGCTCAGCCGAGTATTCTGGAAGAGAGACAGGGTGGGTCAAACACACGCATGGGGCCAATTAGGGAGTAACACCTAGGTCAGCCCCTCTTCCCAGGGGCCAGGATAGGACAGGTGCACACTCAGCAGGGACCCTGGTGTTCCAGTCCCTTGGCATCGCTGCCAGGAGGCATCCCCAAGCACAGGACACGCCACTGTTCTGTTTCAAAGCAACTGTCAGGAGAAACAGATGTTATATAAGGCCCAGGATGACTCCGGCTATTTGCGAAGCAAGGTCAAATAATCTCTGGGAGACATTGTTTGATGCCAACCAAGAGCTAGCCTGTCACTGCCACTGGCTTTTCTCCCTCCAGATCAGAGGTCAGAGGAAGCACAGAGCCTTGAGAACGTGGCTGTTAAGCAGATTGGCCCACCGACCCATCTGGGACATGAGTGGCCACAAAGGACAACTTCTTCCTTGAAGCTGCTTCATATGCCTCCAAAGGCACAATGAGTTCAGGTCCACATCTGGCTTCACAGGTCCCCTGGGGGACACTGATGTGGAATGCAGCACAGGGTCTCTTTGGGAATGTGGGTGGCAGCTGCTGAGCTAGTTCCCACCGAGACATGATGACCTCCCAGGACTTGCAGGAAGCAGCTGCAGCTGAGATGTGACTGTCCCGACATTGGAACTCTTAAATGGATACTCTTTTCAGAGCAAGAGCTCTGAATGAGCTCTGGTTCTAAGACCTGGAGGGCAGTGGCTACTTGCTGGCTCAGGATTGGCTGCTCTCACTAAGGGGTAATGCCTCCCTCCTGCCTCTTACTTGTCCCTGGGCATACGGAACTGGTTTTCCACCCTCCAGAGTGACTTGACTCTTAAGTTATATCCCAACATTGAGATGGAGCCAGAGATCTGAATTTAATTCCCTAGTTATTTTGCTTTGAATGTATAAATGGATAAGGAACAAAAACATTACAAAGATTTCAGAGAAAACCCAACTCATGCCTTTGTACTGTCATTTTTTTAAGATGCTTTCAACACACATGAACAAAATAAAGCAATTGCTATTCTAAAATACTTTGAGAAGAAAAGACCATAAAAAATTGTTTTGAGCCTTCTAGAAGTCTACCTTTCCCAGTGCAAATGACAAGGAAGCAGTAGCCACATAATTTAAACTCTATTATGATGGTTTATGTTTTACTAACAGAGCCTGAAAAGCTATTATGCAAATATTTCTGTATAGTTTTCAGTAGGTTAGGCTGACCTGCACCTGGCATGGTCGCACGGTCACCGGCACGCTCGTAATCAGAGGTTCCAAACCAGGATGAAGCCCATTCATCACCACCCTGAGTGCTGGGTGCAGACATCCTGCATATTTACTGATGCTTGCTGTCTGCACAGATAGAGAGACAGCAAAATTGCGGCCTTCTCCCAAATTCTTATGCTCCAGTTGCAAGCAGCAGCAAATTCATCTCTAAATGCTGATTGTCCAACACTGACCTTTTTAGTATGTAAATAGGTTATCTCCCTCCGTGTAGATCAGCCAACAGTATGCAGAGCTGATGGTTTGGAAGCAGAACTTCACATCTTCTCGGAAAAGCCAGCATGTTTACAGATGTGACTGTTCCTTAATGAAGGTGTCAGGTTGGACAAGGAGCATGTACAAAACCAGCCCTGATGACCCAGGGGGCAGAAGTGTCCCTAGTGTCTGAGGTCAAGGCCGCAGAGTCAAGACCTCCCAGGGCTCTCCTGGGCAATGAGGAGTTAACCCTATCTGCTCAGAGGGAGTCAGACCTGAGTCTTTATTCTGAAAATGAATCGCTTTTTGGTTATTTTTTGCTGAAATAACGTGGACGTAAAAACAAAAAAAAAAATCACATCTGTATCTCAAACCCATGTCCTGGGTAAACCAATCACGTACTGTTTCCGAATTGTATAGGACTCTAAAAGGACACCGTTAACGAGTCTTATGTTTTGGAAGTACAGAGATGTGAAGGGACGGTGAATAGATTTCTGTGATGTACAAATAAAGGCCAAAGGCATTAAAATTGTCAAAGAACGACTGTGCTCCCCAGCAAGAACATTTTCCACACTGTAATTCTGGAAGCAGAATTACACTTCCTTGAATGCCAAGGGGTCCACCTGGAAATCTGTCTAAGGTGTGCTTATACCAGCACCGAACAGCACTGGGGGTCCTCAGTACCCTACTTCTCAGGACTCCGGGCCCTCGAATATGGGGCCTGTGGGTCAATTCAATGAACAAGGTGGCCTTCAGCTCAGGTGGGGACCTTGAGCTGTGTGCTGCCTGCTTAAACACACAAGGCTTTATGCTGTCTCTAGTTTTTGAATTCAGTTAACTGTGTTCCTATTTAAATCAAACTATCTGCTTGAAGGGAGGTGAAAGCCAGGTTTCTCGAAGGATGGACAGAACTTAATGGAGAATAAGTTCTATATGACAAAGTGAGTCCTCCCATGGCAGGCAGGAAAGGTCTGATGCCAGTGTGCTGGGTGAATAGTCCCCTGCCTGGCTTTGAGTTCTCATGGGTATAAAGACTCTTGTCTGTTTACCTACAACCTCATGTTTTGGGGAATGACTGCCAGAACTAGTTACATCCCAAGCACAAATAGTATTTACACTATTATTAACTCTATAAAATGAGATGGGAAGCCTGAAAGGTGAGTATTTGGGCTCAGAAAGACATGAAATTAGGTTAGGGAGGGAGTCTGAGAGCAGGAATTTGGAATAACCAGTCTGCCAACTCGAAGGTGGGACTGGAGTCAAGAACATGTACCATCTAGAGCTGGCGGGAGGGGAAGGAGAATGCGAATGAGGACACAGTGTGGTCCCCAGCATATCCGAACCATCCATTAAAGGGTAAGGGCTACTCTAAATTTGACTGTAAGTTCCTTGAGGTCAGGATTGATGCCCTGTGGAGGGATATCCATTTTTCAAAGTTAACACCATGGAAGACTAATTTTCTAGCAGTAACAGGAAAGAGGGAAT
This sequence comes from Mustela nigripes, assembly GCF_022355385.1. NCBI lineage: Eukaryota > Metazoa > Chordata > Mammalia > Carnivora > Mustelidae > Mustela > Mustela nigripes. The sequence continues at coordinate 36,810,993 of NC_081564.1, read as the reverse complement.
GGATTTTGGAGAGCATTTTGTGGTGGTTTGTCTTGCCTTTTTTTGTATCATTTACCAGGTCCAACTACTTCCAAAGCTGATGATTTTGGGGTGAGATCCTCATGTCTGGCTGAGAGAATGCTAGGATGGGTCTTGTGTCAGAGGACTGTGGCAATGGGGGAAGGGTAGGGTCCACACCAGCTCGCCTACTCATGAGTCCCGGTGCCTACGCAGTTGCTGAGTGACTTAGCCTCCATATATCAAGGTGTTTGAAGGAGGGTAATCATAATACATCCCACTGAATTGTCAGCATTACAACAGCTCCTGGGACATGATAAGTGTTCAATATATGTTAGGGATTACGTTACTGTTACAAATATTATAAAAGAGACAGGCTCAAAACAGAGTTGTATGTGCTCAGCCCCACATCAGCAAACCCAGACTTAATACCTAGCCTAGCTGTAGTTTCAGCCCCTCCCAGGAATGTAATCTCAGCCAGTCAGTCTGGAATTTCCTGGTGAGCATTGTGAGGTAATCTGACTGCTGGATCCCTGCCATCCCCCAAACAAAGGTGACCAAAACAACCCATTCTTTGCTTGTCCCTGTCCCCTTCTGCCTGAAAAATCTACTTTGTACAGTTCCTTGGAACTCCTCTCTGATATGGGAAACAAAGGCAGAAAAAAAATTATTAAATTTCCTTACTACCTAGATCCCCCCTGACAAGTTCTTAAAATAGGCAGGGTAACATTCCTCTAGGGACTCAACTACTTCAAAGTTAATACTTTGCTAAGGTCAAAGGGCAATCCTAGCCCAAAACCATGACCCCCACCCCCCACCCAGGATCCTATAAGTATAAAAATGTATAAAATTCATGTATAAAAATTTCTTTGGAAACTTCCTTTATCTCTAAACCCCCCCAAGATAAGTTTTGGCAATCATTCCCCCAAGCATATGGTCCACCAATATACATCTGAAGGGTTTCCTGACTAAGGTTTTGTTAGAGAATAACAAATGACATTTTCCCTACAATCGCTAGACCCTTTATAGTTCTGGAAAGCTTGCTTCCACAATTCCTTAGAGGCTTACACTATCCCTAACGCCCTCATAACTGGAAAGTATATAATGGGCCACTCCTCACAACCCCACTGCAGCTCCTTCTGCCCACGGGTCCTGTCCCCGTGCTTTAATAAAATCACCTTTGCACAAAGATGTCTCAAGAATTCTTTCTTGGCCGTCGACTTCAAACCCTAACATCTTTCCTACATCACTTTCTATCTGCTAGAGAGGATGTTGTTCAATTCATGAATCATTGAAGAAAGCCAATGAGATCTTTAAAATTTAAAGTTGAATTTTATTTTTTAACATAAGATGCAAAGATATTTTAACTTCTAATGGAATGTTTGGACATAGAAGATTTCCGAAGCCAGTGTGGCTGAATATGCCTAAAACCTGTGAAAGCTAAAATACAGACTGAACCTCAAGGGCTTCAGGCCATGTTCAGCTTGCACACCCAAGTGGTCCCAGAATGACAGTGTCGGGGTCACAAAAGTTGTCTGCCAAATCTTAGTGGGAGGAAAGGAGCGTGGGAGCCACGGCCACTGCCGACGCCGGCTAGGGCATCTTGCCCGGGCACACCGGTGCCAATGTGCAGGAACCGAGTCATGCCGCTAAAATACATTCAGCCTGCCAGCTTTCAAATTATGTGGCTCTTGACAGACTTTTAAAATGTGGGGTGATTTGCATCATTTTAAATTCTGTGCATAAAATAGGCTTTTGAAAATATCCACTTAAAAATCTGCATACATTTTTATGAAATGCGAACACACGGATTTTAACTTTTTACCAAGCCCAGCACAGCTCACGTCATATTAGATACTCCCTAAATGGTTGCTAATAAATTAAAAAGCAGAAGCCTGTGATGAAGGTATATACTGTCTTCAGAAACTATTATCAAGTGAGAAGAATCAGATCATTTGTCTTGGGGCTCTTTGAGTAAACAGAGGCTTCTGGATTCAAAAGGATGTCCACCATGAACACAGGACAGAAGGGGGCTTCCTAACTGGGTGACTTATGTACTTCATCCACGAGGCCCAGCATTCAGCCCCAGTATCCCCCTAACACAGCTGAGGGATATGGGATGCTTCCCAGTTACACTGCAGCAAGTTGTTTCTACCCTCTCCCCTAAAAGTCAGCCAAGAAAATTCAGCCTGTGAAAGCAGCCCCCCTACTAGAGGTTTTAATATTTTAATTAGTCAAAATGCCTTTTGGGTCAGAAAGTGAAATGCATGTGTAATCCCGGCTTTGCCTCTAACATCAACGTGTGAATGACAATAAAGAAAGCTATCCCTACACTTAAGATGTCTTTCCCCTTCCAGAAAACACTGAGCATGTAGTACTTGTCACCTAGGTGGTTTGCTGTTTCTAGAACAGTTTGGTCGTAACAAGTTTTTGGATATTATTTTTCTCTCACTGGGTGTTTCTTTCGGGCTTTATGAATTTAAAAAATATATTATGGTATGTTTACTGATTTTGGCCCAGGCACTGTGAGATCTGGAGCACTCACTAGTTTCTGCAGCCAGCACATTCAGCTGCGTGTCCAGCTCTAGGGGAGGGGAGGCCCTAACTAGAATACTAGGAGACTTGGTCTGGTACTTGGATCATATCCATTCAGCAGCACTCAGAGAGGAGGAAATAAATAGTTCCATCTCCAAAAATAGTCAGTCAATGCCCTTCTTGCAGAGGCAACAAGTTGCTGGAATCCAGCAGACTCTCTGATGGGACAGGAGTCTCCACGGCAAGTGCCATCTCCTCTGAAAGGGGAAACCCTAGCTGGGCACAGACAGGCCCTCTGCTCCAAGTCCACGGGGATAGCCAGACCTGCCCAGTTGTGGAGGCTGTGGGACTCAGGCCTGCCTCTTGGGTGTCACGACCAGACAGATGCAGGACATGGTATGAGCACAGTCAGCTTCCCCATCCTACAGACTTCAACAAAATCTGAAGGATTTTGAGAGGAAAAGATTTTAATTCATTTGCAAATAACATGAAAGTAGGTCCCTGATTTCTTCTCTGCCCCTCTCGTTCTCCCAGCTTCGGCTCCTCTCCCACAAAGGGAAAAAAATCCTTTATGGAAATGTTCTTTAAAAATATGGTTGTTTCTTCACAAAGGCGCGCACAACAAAACTGAAGCAAGTGAGTCATAAATGGTAACCAGAGGCTGCACGGCTGGGCCTCGAGTTATTTTTAATCCCACTAACTACAGAGACCCATTTCACAAGCAACCCTCTCTTCAATGAAAGGGGTAGCAATTCTGCTGTGTTCTCTGCTCTAAAGAGAAGAAAATAAAAAATAAAATGGCAATGAGTCCCAGTATGCTGTTATGTTTTTTCTTGCTTACTGTATACCGTGACAATCACTGTCAGACTTTCCTCAATTTACCCATCACTTCCCGAGGAGTTATTCTGCTTGCAGCCTTGTGCCCCAGTAGTGGCTTCTGCTGGGGAAGTGTGGAAAGGCTCAGGATGGGCTTTGCACTTGGCAACATTGTTTCTTCTCAGGATCCCCTGGTTTCAGGTCTTTGTTCTTAAGGGGCTTGGGGTGTCAGTTCTTTCTCTTTTTCAAGATTTTATTTATTTATTTGATAGAGATCACAAGTATAGGCAGAGAGGCAGGCAGCGAGAGAGGGGGAAACAGGCTCCCTGCTGAGCAGAGAGCCTGATCCCAGGACACTGGGATCATGACCCGAGCCCAAGGCAGAGGCTTAATTCACTGAGCCATACAGGAGCCCGGGGGCAGGGGGCACAGTCATTTCTATACTACCTCATCTTCTCTTGATTTGACCAGGCTGAACTCACTCAGTCCCTCCTCATTTTTAATTCTTTACCCCTCAGTCTCCTCAAAACAAAAAGAAACCCAGAGCAAGAGGAACCCAAACAGCATCCGGGAGATGAGACAACCACACAACATCTGCATTCAAGAATATACCTGAATAGGAGGTCAGTTTCTAGCAGGCCCTCTGCCCACTGCCGGTTTGCACCCCTAACTTCTTCTCTTAGCAAATGGGGTGATTTGCTGTCCCATGCTCCGTTTTTTTTGTAACGTTATTATTTAGAACCCATACATTTGATCTGCAGAGTGCTTTATGATCGTGGTTCTTCATCTTTTGTCTTTCCTCATCACAAACCTGTTTTTTCTGCACTGATTTTATATGAATGTGGGAGATGAAGCAATAGAAATGTCTGGGACTTCCCAGGGGGCCAATCAATAGAATCAGAAGCTGAATGAAGAATGCTGCATGTTCTAGATCTGTGTAGTAGCCACAAAGCAGCCACTGGCCACACGTGGCCCTGGACTACGTGCGATGTGGATAGTACAACCTGAGATGTGCTGTGAGTGAATGACGTGTCCTGGATTTTGATTACTTTTACCAAAAAAAATTATATATGTATATAAATATATAAAATGTAAAATATGCCTTTACACTTTTAAATCTTGATTTACATGTGAAATGATATTTTGTATATATTGGGTTAAATAAAGTGCCAATCAATGAACTCTTCTTGTTTCTTTTGTTATTTTAAGCGTGGCTGCTAGATAACTTGGAGCTCGCAGGCCGCTAGCGTATTTCCACTGGACAGTGCCGTGTGGAAGAGTGCAGAGTTGTGGCATCTGGGCCATGTGCGGCGAGTCCAGGGGGTTGACTAGAGTCCACAGGACTCCTTGTGCTACCGCTCCGGGTGGCCTGCACGACCCCAGCCACTGCAAGCCTGAGGATGGAGGAAGACAGAAGACTGGAGACTAGAGACTGCCCTCCTGGGTGGGGAAGTGCTGCTGGAAAGGCGGCCTGAGCTCGCATCCTGGCTCCACAGTCAACTGGCCGGATGCCGGAGTTGTGCACTGGTACACTGGTCTGACACACAGAGGATGCTCATTGTCTCCACAGTTGGTAAATAAATGACTGAAGGAAGAAATGCATGTATTGGGTAAGTAGGAACTAACTTCATTTACTACAAATGCAAAGAATGGTGGCTTTCAAAACCAGATCAGGAACCACTCAGATTTCAAGCCACTTTCTCTAAAAGTTTGGCCGTACACCCCCAGATCACTAAATTCTTAAGGATCCTGTGGTAACTCATCTCCTCTCTTTCCTCCCTGGTGAATGGGTCCTAGGGGGAGGATGGACACAGAGCTTTGAAGTTTCTAGACTTCCTATTGCCATATTCTGAGAGTCCTCGATTGTCACAGAAAAGCCCAGCCTCCTCTGAGACCTCATTTTTGGGCTTTATAATTCATCACCTCCGTTCGGAGCCAACTGGCCTTCGCTCCTCAGCCTTGCTCCCTTAGTGAAAACCCAGTGCCCCAGCTCACGGTCCCTGGTCCTCCAGGCCTGCCTTCCCTGTGAGCAGGTGCCACCACACTGGCCTGTCCCCTTGACACCCCTCCTGCCTGTCCTCATTGTCAATATCTCTGAAGACCGAGAAGCAGCGCTCCTCACGGGCGGCCATCCAGCCCCACAGCCCACTGCTGGCCTTCTTCCCTACTGACTGAGCGTCTCCTCGCAGCTCCTACTCAGCAAGCACCCAAACTGTATCCACCCTCTGCTAGACACTGCAGTCTTCCATTTCTCCCCCGCACGGCTTCTCTTCCCCAGCCCCGCCATAGGAACTCAAGGCTGCGCCTCCTTCAGTGGCTTCCACATCTCCTCCGGTCCTCAGCTGGCTCCTCCAGCCCCTCAATGGCTGGCCCGTGGGACACAGCCCTCCTGGCTTCTCTTGGCCTTGCTGCCTTCACAAAGGCGCCTTCGACCAGTTTATAGCCAAACACAACTGGATCCTGATGGGACAAGTCATTTCACAAGCAGGGGAAGTGGCGAGCAATACTAACTCCCTATAATGAGACTCAGTCCCCCCGCCTATGACAGGATTCAGCTGCCAGCTTTTATTCCCGAGGGCAGGGTTTTCGCTCCTCCTTTTGATCCTAGAGCAGGAAACTCTCTTGTAAGGGGTCTCCAATGCCAGGAGTCTACCCGTCAGTTCCCAGACACTTAGGATTCCCTGCACGGAGGTCCTCAGGCCTCCTCACTGTCCTCAGCCCTCAACAAGGGGTGTCCTGCCTGGTCAGGGCCTCTCCCTCACCGCCCGCACCACTTGCTACCCTATACAGAGACTGTTTGCTCTGCCGTCCTGATTCGTGGAGTATAAACTCAAGGGCAGTCCTTTCCGCTTCCTCCTTGCATCCCCGCGGGCGGCACCGATCTGACACATGGTACAGCGGAGTCCAGGTGCTTCCTACCTGATGGGAGCGCTGAGCCGTCTGAGGAATTGTACCGCAGAGACAAATAACGCGGTGGCAAATGCTAACTCGCTCTGTGCCAGGGAAAACAATGAGTTTCCATCCCGTGGGCTCTCGTTTGCCAAATAGACTCATTACTGAAAAGGCTGAGAATTGTTTGTGATATGGAATCTAACTAACATCTCAATTTTGATACTTGAGAAGCAGATACCCCCTGGTTTCGTTTCAACGAAAATGCAGAGAAATCCATATTAACTTTTGGTATGTTAGTCAACCAGTAAAAGATTTCAGTGCAGCATATTTTTTGATGGTGAAAGGGTGACCTTTTCATTTAGTATCTGCTTCACACAGCTTGGGACATCATTAATTAACTCCTTTTGATTGAATACTACAACTCAATCGCTCAGCATGTGTTTTTTTTTTTTTTTTTTTTTTTATTCTCTGCAAGACCATTTCCTTTCACTTGCAGACGTGAGACCATAATTAAAGGAACACTGGTGCCAACTTGACCAAGAAATGGAGTCTCTCTTCTCAAATTGCCCCCCTACCACCTGTCCACTTCCTATCCCTGCTCACTGCGTGCAGTCACAAGAGCGCACCCTATTTGAGCGGACACTGGCAAGTCTGAAATGCCCTGCCCTGCTTAGACCTGTGTCACTGTGGCACAGGAGAAAACAGAACGGAGCGTGAGGAACAGCTTAATTGCCCTCTTAATCCCAGCTGTGGATGGTGGTTCGGGATTGGAAGGAGGCCGGTGGATTTGCGTTGAGGGCATGGTAGGGGGGCACCTAGGGTGGCAGTATGTGGGGCCAGTGTCAGAGCCCAGGCCTGTGAGTGTGCCGGGCTCCTAACTCCCTCGGCTGTTTCTCATCTCCGGTAATGTAGGGGTGGGGAGCAACGAGTGAGCTAATACATCATAAACCTGAAAATCTTACACAACCCACCTCCAGGGGGGGGAAGACCACTTTGTCCTTTCTCTCTGTGCTTTCTCTCTGTGCCACCGCCCCCACCCCCGACCCGCAGCGTACTAGCGTGGCCCCTGACACAGGGCAGGTGCTCAAGGGCTGTTTGCTGATATACAGGCAGCAGGACAGGCAGAAATCCTGAGGAGGGAGGATGATCAGTGTTGACTGATGGAAAGCCTGAGGCTCCCCACTGTGTTCGTGCCCTCAGGGAACACCTCATTGGCTTTTGCCTCCTTCTCTGCACTGCCCCATTCCTAACCTCTGGACTGCTGGAGCAAGGAGTCCTTGGGTGCCCAACCTCAGGGAAATCTCGGGTCAAACAGTTCCTGAGGACTCCACGGTGGCCAGGCTCGCGGTGAAGCCCAGCCAGCCCAGGGCAGGGCACTGTGCACACCAGCCGGGAGCTCTCCATCGGGATGGCAAAATGGCACCCGAAGGGATGGGCTCCAGAGCTGCCAGTGCCACGGGGGAGAGGGGTGGCTTCAGAGCCCTCTGCTGGCACCAGTCTGGACTTGGAGTGAGCTGGGAACCAAGAGCACACTCGTTTGCTGGTTGCCTCTTACTGACGGCTTTATTTTCTCCACCTGACCTCGTGGGGGTAGTGCTATTAGCTCTCGAGGGTCTCAAACACCGTGGGGAACTTGGCAAAAGATATTCAGCAGGCAATGGCAGGGGTGGGATGCCAACCCCAGAGCCCACCACAGCAGGGGCACTCCTTTCCTCCAATCCCTTGAAAGAAGTTTCCTTCTGTCACTGCCTCCGGATTTCTGTATAAAGTGTTAAGAGGCGAAAGTGACATTTTGGGGAGGCAGGGATTGTGGGGCCTGATCATTCTGGGGAAGACAGAGGTGCCTCTCCTTTTTAAGGAAAGCCTTATAAAGTGCTGAGTGCTGCACCACTAAGACAACAGATCTCCAGACAGATCTTTGGGAGTATTGCCAGACTTATCTCAAAATAAACATGTTTTCAGAGACTCTACCTGGAAACTGTGTAGACCTGATCAAAGAAGCACTCTGAGCCTTGGAGAGGACAGCTTAGCAGAAGGGAGAAGACAGCAGCCCCCAGTGCATGAGCCCAGGGGCCCACCCACTTTGACTGGGGAATTCAGCACTGCTGCTCATCCTTTCCCGTCTCTGGCAAGAAAAGCTGCCTCCTTCCTTGGCAAGGAGCTCGACACAGACGCTCCCTCCAAAGCAGTGCCAAGGGCTCCCCTCATGGAGGTGCTGACGTGTTCACAGAATCAGAGAAATCAGCCTATGTCGTGGGGGTGCTCGGAGGTCCAAGTGATGGGTCTGTGTGTCTTGGAAGTCGGCCTGTTTTCACAGGCTTCTGTGCTCCATCCACCCTGTGGAGGAGCTGTTCTTTTTCGCAAATGGTCCTGGGGGAACTCTTCCAGCCTGGGACAGCCCCAAAGGCCCAGCAGTTTCCATTCTGAGGCACGTTCCCTCGCCTGTCTTCTGCTCTGGGAGAGGGAGGCACTTGGCAGAAGCCAGCTTGCCCATTGTGAATCCACCCTGAGCGCTCTCTCTTAGGTGTTCCTGTGATCCTTTCTTTCGTTGAAAACACATCAAAACACATCGACACATTAGTTTGTGGGCTTCTTTTCACATTTCCCTTCTGGGCAAATTCAATGAGGAAGCAGCTCAGGGGATGTTTCCTTTTTTTGGGAGTTGTATGTATTTCCAGTGTATTCCCTGCTTTCAGGGAGGCAAGTCCCAACGGTGCCCCCAGGAGAGGCTGCTGCTTGTGTGGTCCTTGTTCCGGTTCCCTCGTAAATACTGAGACGAGGGCCAGAGAGGCAGAAATCCCTGGCAGCAGCTGTTCGTGAAGTATGGCTCGTGTTCGCGCCCACACCATACTTCCCTACTACTTGGCTTTCCGGTGAACCCCTCCTGCCCGTGTTCCTGTTTTTTCCTATATTCACAGAGCATGTGTATTTTCCCACGCACTGTGGCAGAAACCGCCCTCGCCCCCTTTGGGTCCTCACCCTCCTTGGCCCCAGGCTCACATGTCGATTCGAGATGGCACAGTGGACCCTGAACACTGGAAGACATACGGGTGGAGCAGAAAATAATTTTAAGGCTAGTTCTCCTAGTTATAAGAAGAAATTAATAAGCTTGGTATTATATAGACTTCAGCCTTTTCCTTCAAAATTATTAGAAGTATGAAAAGAAACACTATACCAGCAATTAAGAAAATCAACTTATTCTGGAGAAGCAAAAAATATGTAATAACCTTTTATTCATTACATGATTCAAGTGTTGTCAGAAACTGGGGTTTAAGCCCCATATAAGCTGTTCCATTCCGTCATTTATGTTCTGTCCCGAAATGAACCTCACTTGATGCCAATATGCGCAGATAATACATCTGACTTTTTCTAATTTATTAGCCTCAAGAAAACAGAAAGCTTTTACTGTTCTCACATTGTGTGTGTGTGTGTGTGTGTGTGTGTGTGTATGTGTGTGTGTGTGTGTGTGTGTTGGAAAGAAGCAAAAGGAAAAGAACTCCAAACATTTGGCTGGCATGAATAAGTACCTGGCACAAGTTAAAAACAAATCAGGAAGCAAAGAGATAATGAAGGAACCAGATCTGCCACTACAGTCTGCATTTCAACCTCCTTTTACAAATCGGGAGGCCAGCCTACGGAGACATCCACTTCCATCTGGGCAACACCTGTGCGTCCTTTTTCCCATGCAGATTGCCCACTCCCCCTGCACCTTGGTCCTGCTCCTGCTGCCCTGACCATTGCACATTTTCCCAACACACCCCTTGAGTGCCAGCCTAGAGCAATGTGCTCTCTTCCTTCGGGGTGGGGGGTTGGTTCTTTGTGCTGTGCAGAAGTGATTTCCCAGATCCACCAAGCTGTGGACACAGTCGGAGGTTATTTCTTGATGATGTGTTAGCACAGGAGCCAAGAACATTTAGTCTGAACCAGGGTCTCTGTCACCTGAAATTCACATTGTCCAGTCAGAATTCCATGCAGAAGCACGGAACCAGAGGACCCACCAACCGAACCATTCAGGAGCCTGGGCTGTATAGTGTCTCTCAGACGTCATGGAAAATGTCATGGAAAATGTCCACCACAGAGCCAGTGGGCACGCCTCTAGAAAATACAGGCTGAAAAATATGTTCTTTGCAGAAAGTAACCAGGATAAATTATAGCTCAGAAGAGTCAAGTTTATGAACCTATTGTATTTACAGGGTATTTGAGGCAGATGCCTAGTTGACACATTCATAATACTTTGCAGAATGACAGTCTAATTTCCATTTTTAAAAAGTGCACAAGATTGGATCAAAGCTGTCACATTTATCACAGGCATACCTAGAGGGACAGGAATGTGGTGGGATAAGAGATAGTATGATTTATCCTGAATTGATTTATTGACTTATTTCCCATGTATGTGAACATAAAAAATGATATAGAATTTTAAAATTTTACTTTTTATGTATTTAAGTCATAAAAAATAAGACTACTAGTAAATGCTGAGTAACTATTTCGGGGTAACTTCTAGGTAACTATTTCAAACCTGTCATAGTATGAAATTCAAGTAACAACAGTGGGGCAACTGAGGAAAATAGGCGGAGGGCCCCATTGCCTCAGTGACAAGGTGACAATTTCCTTGGATCTTTCACGTCTGTGTGTGGAAATATGAGAGACTCACAGGACTTGGTTACAGGAGCCTCGTGACAAATGTGGCCCATCTCACAAAGAAACAGCCTGTTGTTCATGAAGGCCTTCTTTCCAGCATGGAGGCAATGCTTGCCCTGCACTGATACAGGGAAACCGCTTTCTCAAGTAAATGATACTTGCCTACAAAACTACGCTTTGGACCTCTGTCAAAAATGCAAATGCCTTTGGAATCAGTAATTTTCTCTAAAAGGTTTTTTTCCTCTTGAAGATCTTGTGGAAGTGCTGTCACTCAAAGAGATAATGTTATGTCTGAAGGACTGAGCTGAATGCTCTGGGATTACTCCGTCACAAGATACCTTCATCTCTGTTAATAAGTTAAGAGAATAAGGTGGTAACACTAACACCACAAACAATCACAGAATCCTGTTCTTATTTATCAACCACACAAGGTAAGCTGCTAATACCTGGGAGCTTGTGTGGGTGGGGTTTAAAAACAGCATAAAAGAAGGAGAGCATTGTGATGCAGCCTGGGTTTGAGGGAGACTGACTCAGGGAGGCTGTCACCACACTCTCACAACCCTGTCTGTTGAAAGGTGTGATATTTAGGGACATTCTGCAGAGCTTCTAATAAACCATTTGAAAGAGAAAACACTGAGAACAAGATGGGATGGTGGCAGAAGAGAGCGGCGGGGATGGAATATGTGCCTGAAATAAATGAGAAACAACAAGTTTCTGAGGCGAGAAGATCCCTCCTGCCTCCCCAGTAACCTCGGATTTTCAGGCAATGAGACTGCCCCACCACTCTGCAGTCTTCCTTTTGGGCTGATGTCCTCATACTCAATATACTTCAATTACACAGTGAGGCTGTATTGTGTCAAATTTTGTTCTCACTGGGGAATAGCAAAATCATCTGGAACTCTCTTCTAAGGCCCCGTACATTTATGAGGCCATAGCAGGGTCATTTGGGGGAAAATGCCAGGATAAATCATCGTGGCTACATTTCTGAAGTGTGACAAGGCTACGGAAGCCCATCATTGAGCTGTGCCTTATTCTAGAACACTCCCCGCTCAAATCTCCTGTTACAACTTGTATGCACTGCCAAGAAATGGTTTCTCTTCAGTCATTTTTATGACTTCCTCTTTTTAGAGGTTTCCAGTATTTTCTTCAAAACTGAAGATGTTGAGGTGTCTGGGTGGCTCAGTGGGTTAAGCCTCTGCCTCTAGTTCAGGTCATGATCCCAGGGTTCTGGGATCGAGCCCCACAATGGGTTCTCTAATCTGCGGGTAGCCTGCTTCCTCCTGACCTCCTGCCTGCCTCTCTGCCTACTTGTGATCTCTCTCTCTGTCAAATAAATAAAATCTCTAAAAACAACAACAAAAACCTGAAGATGTTAAGAAGTGAATACAACTCCAAGGAAAACGTTACATGTATTTAGTTATGTCACTGTAACAATGCAAAAAATTCTTGATAGAACTGAATATTTGGGGAAAAAGGGCCTTTCAAAATATTTCAGAGGCTATTACATTTTAGATTTTGAATAGAAAAGGGAGACTTCTGGGTAGCCCCCCCATCCCTCATTTTCATTTATTATTCTTTCAAAGGCAGCTAATGCTGCTTATGTTCCCATTTCTTTCTTGGTGAGAAAATTAATGGATATGCTAAAAAAATTTGCATGCAGAGTGAACCTGAACCTTGTTTCTGAATTATTTTTGGACTTTGGTCCTGAATCATGGATAATGATCTAGGTGACTTCAGGAGAATTTTCTCAGAGGGGGTTAAAAGCTGACAGGTGTAGATGACTGGTCAGAGTCCTATCAGTCAATTATAGGTAGGGAAATGGAAAACAGCAGCTTGGGCCTCAAACTGGGCTTCTTAACAAATAGGAAACATCATTCTTAACTTTTCCTTTCTGAGATCTCCAGATAATAGCACTATGGGAAGGAGGAACAATTTAATGAAAGCTTTTACCTGCTGGCTGAAACTAAACAGCCTATTTATAAACGGCTCTGAAATTCAAGTAGAAAGCTCTTACCTACTCAAAGTTCAAATGAGAACACAAGGCAAAGGAGTGAAGACACCAAGGCAAAGCACATGGGCTGGGCCGCCAAGTATGTAACATTGAACCAAAAACGAGCGTGCGACAGGTGACTCTGGGAGAATCAGTGGGCAACCAGAAGACCGGCCTTCGTTAAGGCTGATCCGAAATGGCCTTCGAGGGAAGCTACTGTTGCAGGTGGAGAATATTTTATTAAATACTGTGTAAACTGTTCTGCTCCTTCTGTTCCCAGCGCTAAAATCCTGGCCTTTCCCCCTTTGCCCCCTAAGCAGGGCCTGCCCCACAAGGACCCACATGCATGCAATGGCTTCTGTGTGTCAGGCATGGTTTTAAGCCTTTAAAGTAAGCAACATGGGGTAGGGAGAGGGAATGGAATTTGCCTAAGAAACCTTCTAGAGAGTGGCAGTGTTGGGATCCCCAGTGAGGCTGTCTGGCTTCCTGTCTGTGCTCTCAACCACTGTATGACACGGACCTTTCTGAGCGATTTCTGAGTACTGAAGTTACAAGGACTATTGTCAACATGTAGGCAACAATTGGTCTGGATATGGGGGTATCAGAAGCCAGCATGTTGAGGGAGACGCTGCCCGGGCAGGTGAGGGGGTAGGGGGCCTCACCCTCAGGCGTGAGGTGTGTAGGGCAGAGTTTAGTGTACCTGGCACTGGGCTAGAAGACATGGAATACAGACAGCAGAGCACTGAGTGAGGGTTGAAGGAAGGGTAGACACTGCAGACGGGATACCAGGAGACAGGCTAATTCCGTAGGTGGATTTTGCAGCTGGGGTCCAGGGAGCAGATGTTGCTGGGGCTCAGAGAGGGACACAGTTTAGAGAAGACTCTGACATTTCTCTCTAGGACCAGCCAGCAACTGAAGTGGGCAGTAGTGAGGTCTTGATTCAGGTCTGCAATTTAGAGTGACCTGGTCAAAGAGAATGAGCCATCCACAAAATGGTTACTGCTAGAGCAGTTGATTCCCCTGAGAATAAGAAGGTGCTGGAGTCAGTGAAGGAGGTGCGTGCCTTGGCTCTGTCCCACTCAGACCACAGGCCAGGAGCACTCGCATGTGAGAACCCCTTTCCCCTGTGCAGTGTTTCAGCGGCTCCGTAGTGTGGTTCGTATGCTATGGCATCTGAGCTCCAATCAGTCCTGTGGGACACCGTGGTCCTGGATATATAGGGTGCCCAGAGATCTGTCCACAGTCACAGAACTGGCAAATGGCCGAGACAGGGTTCCAGCCAGCACCTGACTCCCATCTCGCAGCTCTTTCCATTAACTTATTGCTATTTCCTCATCTCTACCAGATGTTATCAGTCAGCATTTGCGTGCAATGTCGTAAGATGAAGGAGCCTTTCATAAACTTCCCCTGGAAGCTTCTAGAGGAAGGTCTCATCTCCTTTCCTCCCCTCTAGTGGCTAGGTTTTTCTCTTTCTCTCTTTTTCTTTCCTAAACATCATAAGGTGCCCTTAAGCAAAGATTTCAAAATAGGCACCATTAAAATCTGCTAAAAACGAAACAAAAGTTCTGTCCCAGGGAGAGCTTGTCCTATTCAGGGAGCCGCATGAATGTGTGCATCTGTCTGCGGTGACCGGCACAGCACCGGGGAGGGCGCCACAGACTCGGGCGACAGACCCCAGTCCACAGTCGGACTCCACTGCGCATTCGCCTTGTCACCTTCCTCTAGACGTCTGACTTCCCAGAGCCTCAGTGTTTTCACCTGGAAAATGGACTTAGTAACATGGGAATGTTCAGGGAATTAAGTCACTGGTATGGGACGGCTTACCATCCCTTAAGCCTGACATTTACAAGTGTAAATGTGAGGAACTACCCCTTTCTTGTTCTCTACCTTTCCTTCCAGGCCAGAGAGTGAGCAACTCCCAAAAGAAAAGGCAAGTAGCCATCTCCTCCCATCCATGAGAAGGCTGGACCTGTCTGTTCATGGTGCCTTTGAGATCCTGCCGCTCGGCTGGGGCTGGGGCCTATAGTCTGGCTCGGGCTCCAGGTAGCCCGGCCTCAAGGGACCCGGCCACAGTAGATGCCACTGAACTTCTAAAGAGGCTCTGGGCTGGGAAGGGCCTGGGCACCCGCGCTCCTTCTGCTCAGTGCATTCTGTCTTCCATGCGGAAGAGCGAAGGTGCCGGGAAGAGGAGAGCGGTGACAGAGCAGAGAGAGGGAGGGAACTCCAAAATGGGTTTATTTCTTGAAAGAATAAAATTTAAGCCTTAGCAAACTCGCACGGATCCTGACACCTGTCCACTGTCCTCCCTTGTTACAGCCCCGAATGTCTGCAAACCCAATGAGAGCCCAAACGGAATAAAAAACAGCCGTCCCTGCTTAGCTCCTGGGAGATGTGCCAAACAGGAACAAGCAATATTTTTGTTCCTGCTCTTCCTTCTGTCTTCACATACACCCACCATGGGCAGGGCAGATCAGCAAGACCCCCAAACCTGCCCCGGGCACGAGTTTCACCTCTCCCCCTCTGAGCCTTTACCGGTGATAGCAATAAATAACATTATTCTGTATGAGTCTCTGGACATCTCCCTCCCCCAGACTGTCTGTTGGTCAAAATTCACAAAGTCACGCAGAAATTACTAAAACTAGGTTAGTGGAAAGGTGAGCAACAGCACTTCTGAAACAATTCTCAAACAGCGTATGATTTGGGGATTTAGCCAAGCGAACTGAAACTGGGCCATTCAAATGTATTACACCAATATTTTCTCCGGCAAGAGACTGCTTGTTGGATTTGCATTCCGTTTCACGTTAGGATTTAATTCCTTGTTTCAGAAAAACTGGAGGAAAATTTTCCATTAGCTATATTTTACCAAGACCCAGTTCCAAAGCCTGGCCCATGCATATTACAATATATAATTAAGCATAATTACATTAAAATATCAAACCACTATAAGCTATTAGAAATAATGAAATTTCTTGCCTAAAGTCATCTCATGAATTACTCTGGTGATCGTCAGACCCCTGATCAAGAGAATCTGTCCCAGATGGCAGAGATTCCATTGGCCAGGCCTCGAGTGCACCAGTGAATCTGGGGGCTGAGGGAGGGGAATGGTTTCATTAAAGCAGCAGCATGAGCAGAACTTTCCCTCTAATGACACCCTTGGATGAACACTGCTGTGCCATAAACGGTCAAATTCTGACTGTAATAAACATGAGTTTAAAGTAATTACAGCACAAATGGAATTTTAGACTAGGTGATAACAGACAAGGCGATAAAGCCATTCCACAATTGTTGAAGGGGCTCCGTATGACATGTTCACAGTGCTTGCTGGCATCTTCCAAAGTTTTGTTTTTGTAATAGGGAATGCAAATTATATGTAGACTAACTCAGTGTCTGAATTCAAATCCTTAAAAAAAAATCGGGTCTCTATAAGGCATTTTAAAGCAACCTCGCTTACAGTGCTCATTTGCTTAGCCCGCTCTTTCTATAGATAAGAAAGGGAAATGATAGGCCACTAGACAAAACTGTCATACACGTTGAATCATCCATGCCCAGAGTAATGAGGCTTCATCATAAATCCTTTCAATTTATTGTTTTCTGACTTTGGCATGTGTTTCAGTTTTATTTTGCAAGTAAGGTAAATGGGCTAGATCAGTGGGGTTCAAGTCAGGTTAGAATCACCGGTGGAGATTTTAAAATCTGCTAAGTCAGGATTTCTGGGCAGTGCTGATGGGAAGTGGGCCCTGGCATTTTTATAAGCTCCTGCCACCCGGGTTGAGAATCGTTAGCCGAGAGTGAGGTCTCTGTCCTCATCCATGGTACATTCCCACTGGGGCTACTTCTTGACAAAGACTCTGAAGGTAACTATAACGGGGCAAACTCCATGATGCAGGTTCACTCTGAGTGCTGGTAGGTCCTGGCATAGGTTCTCAGACCCCACTGTCTACAGGGGCCAGAGACGTGGGTAGAGGCCATGCTGAACAGGAGAACACATCTCCCACTTACAGGAGACAGCCCCCCAGTGCCAGCTCACTGTGGCATCAGGAAAATGGGCCCAGGGCTGCCCAGTTTTCAAGAGAAGCCAGAGGTCTAGCTTTTTACGTGGAAAACTGTTCATTTCTAATGAACGTAATGAATCAAAAACTGATGAAACCTGTTGACCACACAAACATGTGTATGACCAAAAATGGCCTCCAGATGCTAATTTATAATCTTTGCACTAGTACCATGCCCTGAACGTAAGTATAATGCAAATATTTGCAAAATATGACATGAACCGTATCTGGAAAATGTTAATCTTTTAAGCAATACAGGTAAATCTGCATTTGCTTATTTATAAGGTGGTTGTGTTCTGTAAAACCAAGTAGTTTAACTTATATTAACAAGTCCTCAAAAAGTTTGCTAAATGAAGAATGATTTAAAGCTATAGGTATATAATCATCATAAAGCAAAGCAAATGTACGAACCGAACTGCCCACCCAAATTTACTGTAAGCCCTCTTTTTTTTTTTTTTTTTAAGAGAGGGAAGGAGAAAGATAGGTGGAGAGGGGCAAAGGGAGAGAGAGAATCTTAAGCAGACTACACAGAGAGCCCAACACATGGTGTGATCTCACAACCCTGAGATCATGACCTGAGCCAAAACCAAGCATCAGATGCTTAACCGATATAAGCCACCTAGGTGCCCCAACTCTTAATGCAGAAATTCTCACACTGCTGTGCAAAGCGGTTCACATGGGAATGTTGTTAGTGCAGGATAGTTGGTGGGGAGCTCTGATCTGATAGTTGTTACAAGTTCTTAGGTGATGCTAAAGCAAAGCCTTAAAGCACAGAGGCTGGCCATAATCACACAGCCTATCAAACCAGAAGACTGGTGACCTCCTAAGGGTACACAGTGTCATTTTCTACTATGCCCAACACATACCAGGAGCACAATCAGTACTTACGGAGTGACTGAGTAAAGAATCAGTTTGGAGAGATCCCCCTGCAGGCCAAGCAAAGTGCTTGGGTAGATGCTACTGGAAGGTGGTGGTGGTGGTGGCCCGTCTTACAGTTCAGGTAGGGGGAAAGATGCAGTCATCTGGACAATGCAGTGAGGTGGGTCTGTGGTTTCTAACCAGGGAGCCATCAGAGGATGCACACCAGTGATAGAGGGACACTCAGCTGGAGGGGTATGGGTTCTATTTGTTTGGCCATGGGAGCAGGAGAGGCAGTGAAACAGGGAAGTAAGATAATCAGAGTATGATTTTAAGACTGTTTTGGTGGTGATGTGACGGAATGCTGCTAGGACGAGGTCCTTCAAGGGTTCTGATTCAGAAATGAAGCATCCTAAGGTAGGAAGGTTACTGGTCCTACTGGCTGCTGGTCATAAAGTTCTCTCTTCTACTATACAATATAAGCCTTCTCAAATGGCAACTGCTTTACAGCCCTGCTCTTGCTTAAGTGCCTACTGCTGGATTTCCTGAGACTCTTTCACCCAGAGAAATCTGTCTCCTTAGAAGGAATAAACCTGAAGAAAACCAGAGAACAAAGAGAAGGCAGTGTTTGCCTGCTATTAATTCACATGGGGATCCACAGAAACAGAATACACTGGAACCTTCTTGTAGGAAAGAATGCATCTCCACTCTGATGAAATCGAACCACCTCACCTCCAAACAAATGGAATTTAGTCACAAACCCAGAATTATGTTTCCCTGTGGCAAAAAGGAGCTTCTAAAGAAAATGAACATACTTGACTCTCTAGATCCTGTCCTTATCTGTCTTGTTTCTGAGCATGGGTAGTAATCTATCACATTTACTAAGTGCATGTGAGCAAGGTACAGAGAGAGGAAAGGTGTAAGTCGGAGCCCTTTCCTTTAAGAGGACAGGAGGGTTTTACTGAAGCAGAGCATTTTGGAGGTCAAAGGAGCTAAAACGCCAGTGACTCTGCCCCACTCTTCACTGTAATGAAGGCCCTGCAACACTGTCCCTGTTCTTTCCTGGATAGAGGTACCCTCCCGCTTCCTCACAAGCTTGCATACTTCTACCATAGGACTTATCTTATTATGCCTGAAGCATACTGTGGTGGGAGGAGGAGGCATGGGTTTTCAGGTCACAGAGATGTGGGTACCAAATCCGACTATTGCTGCGTGAAGCTGTGTGACCCGGGCGTGTTACTTAACCACTCTGGAGCTCATATTTCATCTTCTATAAAATGCCATCTTATCTGAGATCGCAAAGGGAGCCATCAGCTCAACTTAGCATGTTATTACACATTCTCAGTCCTGAAAGTCCAGTAGACACCTTGAGAATTCCTTTCAGTCTGTAATATCATTCACATTATTTTGGTTTTTGTTCGCCAACGAATGAAGATGGGCTCTGCTTCTGTTCCGGTGCTGACAAAGGGTATCTTTCATGGGCCAGGAAGTCAAGGGTGGTGCTGACGATGAAATATGTGTGTACAAATCACGGTACCTTTGACCTCCAAAATGCTCTGCTTCAGTAAACAAGAAGCTCCTTTCTCCCTAATGTATTCATCTCCCTCCCTCCTTCTTGGTCCTCCCTGTTCCCGCAGGCCAGTCATAGCGCTGCCCCCGAATGCGTCTTGCCCTCTTCCCTCCCGGGATACCCGCCCCTCTTGTCTTTCCTTGGTCAGCAGCAATGGCACTTCCACAGACAGACCCTTTCTGGCTCCCAAATACAATTTAGAATCCTCTCCCCTCCATCCATTCCTTTCATCCTTTCCGGAGCAGTATTAACCTTTTTCTTCATTTCCCAGATTGCTGTACCTAAATGTGCATCTATTTGTGTTTTCTGCTCCCGTAATACAGGCTTCACACAGTGCCTTGCATACACAGGGCCTAAGTACATGTCAGCCAAAGGACTGGATGAATAGTAAGCTTTTTTAGGGCAGGGTCCCTCTCCATTTGGTCCTTGAGATGTACAGGGCTTGATGGTTAATAGACATTTCAAAGTTCTGTTGACTTTCTGTGACTTGCCACAAGTCACACTGCAAGTTAGTCGCTGGCCCCTTCAAAATACCTTCTTTCTACACCAGAGCTGCCTACTCTATTTACCCGTTTATTCTCATACTTACACTTTCCGTAGCTAGAGTGGGGAAAGAGGACGATGATAGAGGTCAAACAGGGAAAAAGCCACAGCCAGCAGTGTCAAATTTTGAATGAATTTAAATGGCAAAGAGTTACCAAAAAATTCCCTCTACTTAGTTAGCCCATCTTTAAAATCTCTGTAATAAAATTTTAAATATCAACTTTAGTTACATTGGAATTTTGGGGAACTACTTCTGCTTAGCTGGAAAATATTAGGTCATTTGAAAAATTCAAATGTGTGTTCCAGTCTGGGGTGGAATGGGTCACCCCACGGACACTGGAGGTGGGCATCCTTGGCTTGGTTCCTCCCACGCACTGGTGGGCCCACTCTCACATCACCACTTCTCTTCCTCCCTCTTAGCCAGTATCCTCTACAGCATGGTTTTGGGCTCTAGACTGTGCCAACAATACAGCCATTCATCCAAAGAGATGCCAGGTGCTTGGAAGACAAAAATCAACAAGACCTATTTTTTGCCCTCACAGGATTCATGATCCAGTAAGAAAGGCATAAGTTCAAAGGCCTCGTTGTGGCAATGAAATAACACAAAGGCAAAGTCATGTACAGAGTTCAGGGGTGGGCACAGAGAAGATGGTGGTGGCTCAGGGAAGGTGATGTCAGGGCTGGGTCGCCTGCTGCCGAGGGGGTGGGTGGCGGAACTTAGGGCCTTCTAGGCTGTGTGTGCTCTGTTGAGGAGACAAGGAATGCTCCATGTTTTTTCTTAATGGGATGCATATTCTAGATAGATCTTGGGGCAAGACTCTACATTCTCAAGTCATCAACCCATTGGGAGGTCTCCCCAAACTGAATACACAAGGGTTTCGTCATTTCACTGAATCTGAAAGAGAATATGCTCCCTTTTATAGGTGGTGAAGCAGCTTTGTGATTTCACCCTTTATTTCCCAACTAAAACCTGATGGGCTGACCTGGAAGCCTCTTTCAGAGCATGCTGATGATTGTGTATGTTTGCTGTTTCCCCATTTCCTTAGGGTTAGGCATCGTCAGAGCTGTTCATTTACACCAGATGAGCTTCACTGTTCATGGTTCACCAAAGGAAAAAAAAATAGTAATAATTCCACCAATAGATCCTTCAAACAAAAATTTTATAAGATCATGCATTTATACAATTGCTTTGGTTATTTCAACCTATATAGTAAAAATAATTAACAAGTGGAATCGTGATTATAGCCATTATTTTCCACGAGGACACAAAATGAATTAAATGCTGTTTTTCCTAACAGTTTTTATTCAAATGGCACCAGAATGGAATTGGCAACAAGCGAACAAATTTATACATGCTTCTAACTGATGAAAGTTCTTATTGGGTAACTAAAAAATATGTTTTTGCCCTAGGAAGCTGTAGAGACTCAAGTGTTGGTAAAGTTAAGTAAACAGATGGACAGATGGATGGAGTTAGTGGCTATAAAGAGTCATGGCTCTAAAAGAAATCAGCAGAGCCTCAGCATGCCAGCACCAGCTGAGGGTACAAGAAAGGGTCAGCCCTCAGCTGGGAACTACAGCCCTCCCCGCACCTCCCTGATCCTGGTCCCCCAGCCCTTCCCCCTGGTTCCAGGAACTACTTCGAGCCCTGCTTCAGGAGTCCTCTGTCATGGGAGCCCTCTCCAGGCTGGGGGCTGGGGGCCTGTCTGACTTTCTCCAGCACGAGCTGTGAGCTGTGTGGATTCTGGGCCTGTGTCCATCCTGTTTACTGCTTAGCACCAAGGAGGCGTTCAAAAAAAAAAAAAAATTCTCTCTGGTGTGTCTCACACAGCTTGGAAAATATTTTCCTTAGTTATACTTAACAAATAGTCACAGGGCACCTACTATGTCCTTGTTACTCATTGGTGGTGTTTTTTTTCCACCCCCAAATATCAACTTCTCAGAATTACCAATGCCATTACAGGGAGGAAACTGAGGCAGAGAGGGGTTAAGTCAGTTGCCCGAGGGTAAAAAGTGAATGAGCCGAGCAGGATCTGGAGCTTGGCGTGTGGGCTGACTCAGCTCTGGCAGCCGCTCTGCTGAGCTGGCCCCTCGGAGGGCAGGGGATCAGGGCTTCCCTGGACCTGCCACCTCCGGCAGCAATGTCCCCTCCACATGGTAAACTGCTCTGTCCCAGCACGGCGGTGAACACACCCCGGGCTCTCCTCAGGTTAAAGCCACAGTGCCTCCTTGAACTTCTCTCCATCAGTTCCAGTTCTACTACCTGGAACTCCCTTGATATAGCCAGTTTTCTCTTTCACGTATAAAATGGTGCTCCTATTGTACATTTGGACGTCACACCTCTGTAGGCCTTTACAAGCAGTCCACAATTCAGGCATTTTGGCCTCTATTCAGATAAGACCCCTTTACATCATTCTGACTTATGAGACTTTATTATTATTACAAAAGGGTGAATGCAGAAGTGGGATTTTTCGAAAGCAGATTTAAGGCTAATTTTCAAGATGGTTAGAAAATAGCTACGCTCCCCACACCTGCCAGAGCAACCGAATACATCCAGGGGGCTGTCGGGCCGATGCACGGCCTGACAGCCACCATCGGCACCTTCCACAGGGGCAACCGCGCCATGCAGGGGTGCTGCTAGGTAGAGATGCAATCAAGGACATGTAAAATAAAACAGCAGTAGGCTCCCGGATTTGATTCCCTCCCAACTTCTCAGCATTGTGTGCTCACCAGGCACCAGCTTTATTGTCCTGGGGAGAGGATGCTGGAAGCCAAACCTGAGAGCTGGCTTCCAAGCAATTCAACACATTACAGATAGGTTATTTTGAAAAATTACTTAGAAGAAGAGGAACTCAGCATTCAGCACAGGTGAAGGTGAAACAAGTATGTTCTTGGGCAATCCAGTGAGGATCTGGTTTTGTGCTTTTGCTGAGGTTTGAGTAATCGTCTGGGCCACACTGCTAAGGCCTCCCACTTCAGCAGACACAGAACCAAGCAGAGAGAGCTCAGGGGACTCAAAAGACACATCTCACATCGTGAGAACAAGTGCAGTAAAATGAAAGAGAGGCTGAGAAACAGGAAAACGTCAACCTAAGGGCCACGGCTGGCAGGGAGCTTGGAAAGGGTGGGGGCCCTGCAGGGGTTCCATTTAGCTCAGGCAATGCTGTTTCAGTTACTCTGCACCTTCAACCTCCATTAAAGGAGAGCTGGAGGTTTCCATGTATCAAACAGGCTTGGGCTAAAACACCACGCTGGACACGGAGTTGGATGAAAGCCCAGGCAAGGCATTGGTGGGGTCTAGGCTTACTGGGGTCTGGGCCCTGGCACTGTTCTATTTCATCATCTTGGAAATGAAAGCCAGGGGTGAGCTTTCCATGGGTAAGAGCTGGGCCTTACGGTTCCTACTGTTTCTGGCTGTGGAGTAACGTTAAGTGGGGATTATGAAACACACTGAAGATGCCGGGACCTATGCATTTTAAGCCCAATGTCTGAGACTCTGGAAAGCAGCAGAAAGCACACAAAGGGTCGTAGAGTTGTTGAGGGGTTGGGGGTGATGGGTGACAGACATTCTCTTATAAGGAGTATGACTTAGGCATTACTAGATACTAAATTTATGGATCTTATAAATGGATAAAAGGAAGTAAAGCCCAAATCATCAATATCAAAAACAGCACTTAATTTTCTTTTCTCTCCTGATTTCAACTCATTTGCATGTTTGGTGATGGGGGATTTAAAAGATGGGGAGAAAAACTAACTTAGGTGAGATGCATTTTAGAAATATAAAGACCTCAAAGATTTTTTTTCCCCAAGTTTATTTTTTCTTTTTACAAGTTTAAATAGAAGAATTTGCCTTTCTTCACAAGAGAAAAATACACCAAACTGAAACCACAGATACAAAAAAACAAGCTGAAAAATCCGTGGTGTTTCTCTCCCTCAGGTGGCCACTCTGGCCCCAAATATGCTCCGCTTGATTTTTCCTCTCCCTTCCACCTCTAAAAAACTCTTCCTGTCCAATCAGTTGGTTTGGTTGACCCCGCATCCTAACTGATTTGATGCCGTCAAATAAAGAGAGACGCCACGCTAAGGGATGATTTGTAAGAGAGGAAGGGGTTGTCACAACTGGTGGCAGCTCTGACCATAATATCAGCAAACTCTCAAGGAATGGATAAGAAATGGCTTTTCTTTCAGACAGGGGAGAAAACAAGGCTAAAAAGAACAGGGTGTGGGGGAAGAGGAATGGAAGGGCAACGAGACCTGTCTGTAGCTTCAAGAGGCTGGTCTGGTTTCCTGGGGGGCCCTTAAAGGGGAGGGGGCTGTCTGCTGGCTCAGGTTGAGGGTGGACCGAAGTTTAGGGGTATGGAGGAAGAAGAGAAACTTAACCACTGGTTAAGAGGCACCTTGTTCCCAGTTCAGGCAATCCTTTATAAGGCAAAGAATGGGAATGTGGAAGGCCTGTGTCTGACTTTGTTACAGGTAAACAGCAGTCTACACTGTTGGTCCCTGTCTCCTCATTCTGTCCTTACTGACAGCATCCTACTCAGCTACCACTTGCATGCTACGGCCTCTATCTTCAGGCTCTCCTATTTCTGAATCTTCTCCAACCTACAGCCAGAATTTTTCTCGGGCAAAAATCTATCCATTGCATTTTCTCCAAAATCAAAACAAAACAGCAAACAACAAACGAACAATGACTGAATTCAAAGCATTGGCACTCTCTCCTCCATAAAGTCCAGGATGGCTCTCCCTAGCACGGTGCTCCAGACTGTGGGCTCTCACGGTCCATCCACCTGCTCTCTGTGACTCTTTCTGATGTGTCCTGCAGCCAGTTTCCCGCTCTTTCCTGAAAGTGCCTGCACGGTTCTAGTGTTGTGTTTCTGATTAGTGTTTTTGCCCATCAGGAATCTCTTTTCTCCTATGTATATTTGTCGAACTTTACCCACTATTTAGAGTCCAGTTTAACTGCTATCTGCTCCTGAAAATTTCTCTGATTTCCACAGAAAATGAATCTTTTGCTCTCTTCCAGACTATTTGGTTTGAACCCATAAAGCAGCACTGGTCCCATGTTACCTCATATCTATAACAATTGTTTCCATTTCTAAACCCCCACTAAAGAAGAACAACTTCTCCTCCTGTGTACACCCTATGGTCCCAACAGAAGGTACTATGCTTCGTAAAGATGTGTTGAATGGAATAGAAGAAAAGAGAATGTGGTTTTATTACAGTCATTTCAAATGTGATAATCAGTAAGACACATGCCTGTAAGCATTTTCTCTTTTCCTCCTGGAACCATACAGAAAAACAAAGAAAATAAAACAGCGCAGATTCTTTTTTAGGGAAACTAAGAGGCAAACGTTGTCCCCAGATTCTAATATATCTGTAAGAGGGGTCAGAAGCAATGGGGATTGCCAGAAGTTGTGCAGAGACAACAAGGAAAAGAAGGGCCGGAAGGTGGGAGATCTCTGTAAGCATCCCACCACAGAATGTTCCTTCTTTCCGAAAAATGGACACAGGACCTGGGGTCAGCAGGGGTGGTGGAAGAAGCCCTCCTGGGTTCAGTTTGGTTCAGAGTTAGAGAACTCACAGCTACACAAAGAATAACTCAGATAAGCGATACCTGCAGTAAGCTATTTGTCTCAGTGTCAGCCAAGAAAAAGAAAACTTTTAGTTGTGAAGCCTGACCCCCAGTTCCCATTACTCTGGAGCGGGGTGCATGCAAATTGCTAGTCCAGGAAAATCCAACCCATTCAATAATGAGTGGTTTCTTTCAAAGCAGAAAGAAAAGAAAAGGAATTGGTACACTGTAGTGCAAAGATGCCACGACCAAATTCAAGGACCCCAACAGAAGCTATTATAAATTAAAAATCCAAGCGGAAAAATGTTGCCACTGAGGAGATGTGAATAGTAATCAGACATGTTGACATGCATTTAGAAACACAAAACAAAGCTTAGTGAAGCAATTAGCTCTGTGAATGAAGAACACAAAGTAAGAATGCAAGGATTTGAGGAGAGATGGCAGTGGATTGGAGGAAGGCAGAACTCAAGAAAGAAGAAGGAAAAATTAAAGCCATCATTGAAATGAAGATGAAACAGGAAGGAGCAGAAAGGAAGAGTATATCTTTTATAATACAGCACAAGGGACATAAAAGATAAAAAGAAACATAAGCAAAACAAAATTGAAATAAAAAATTTTAAAAAACAAAAGATTAGAGGAGATCTAGCAAATGTATAACTAGCATATTTGGGGAAAAACTGAAAACAATGAAACAAAACAAATATTTAAGTAGTAATAAGAACAACACTTTCCAAACACTTAGCTCTATATGTTTAAACATATTAGGTGAATTAGAATTCAATAACAAGATACATCTTTGTAAAATGATTGGAGTTTAAAGATAAAGACTCATTTGGGCTCCAGGTGAGCCTTAGGTATGTCCTCAAAACCTTCAAGAACAGAACACAGGGAGGAGGGTAGGCAGGAGGTACCAGGAGGCCACTGGCTTCCTCCACATAGTGCTTGCATTGGCAGACCCTGACTGACTCCGACTCTGTAACAATTGTGGAGCTCTGGAATATATGCGAAGACTTCCACCTTCCAAGGGAAGGTTGACACAGTAAATCCCTGCGACTTTTGGTCAATTTCAGCTATTAGTGGGGTAGTGCCTGCCCATTACCTATCTGCTGGCCCCATGGTGGGCAACTGAACCCATGTGCCTAGAATGGCTTGCATGTGATTTGAAGGAGCCAGGGTAGGCAATAAGGACCTTGTCTTCTAGATATCAAGCAACTGTGCTGTGATCACTGATTGCTGCTTCTGATTGTGTAAGCATAGGCATAGAGGCAGCCTCTGTTGTTGAAACTGCACTGGCTGAAGTGGCTTCCAGGACATGTAAAGAAATAGTACCTTAAATTTTCTTCCCTTTTCCCCTTTGGTACCCTATATTTAAGGATTAAGACATCCAAAAGCAATTGCATATACAAGAGAATTTATAAAGTTACTGCACATGCTCAGGCTAAACTGTAGGCTCAAAAAAATCTGAGAAGACCTGAAGTTTATACCTCAGGCTGATCCCCAATACAGAAACAACCTACAGCAATTAAAAACAAAGACAGAACAGCAAACTCTAGGTAAGGGGGAAATTCTGATTAATAGAGATATCATATTACGAGATTCAAACATCTAGTTTTCAACAATAAGAAACTATGACCCATTTGCGGGGGGGGGGGGGGGGGGAGGAAGTGTCCTCCCTAAAACCAGATTACAGACTTACCAGACAAAGACATTAAAAAACTTTCTTAAAAGTGCCCAAAGAGCTAAAGGGAGAGAGAGAAAAGGTCAAGAAAACAACATATTAAGAAAAGGAAAATATTAATAAAGAGGCAGAAATAAAAAGAGAGCTAAAAAGAGATTCTGATTTTGAAAAGTACAATAGCTAAAATGAAAGGTTTATTAGAGAGATTCAAAACCAGATTTGAACACCCAGAAAAAATAATAAACTTGAAGATAGGCCAATGGAAACTATCAAGTCTGAGAAACAGAAAGAAAAAAGACTGAAGAAAAGTGAACAGAACCTGTGGTACAGCATCAAATGGACCAACATACATATTGTGTGAATCCTAAAAGAAAAGAGAGAGAGGGAGAGGGAGAGAGTAAGAGAGAGAGAGAGATGAGAAGTAATAGGTGTAAGCCTTCCAAATTTGAGGAAAGATGTGGATATACAAACCCAATAATGAATCTCAAATAGGATATATTTTAAGACACACGATTGAGATACATAACAATCAAATCGTTGGAAAAAAAGAGAAAGGGGACGCCTGGGTGGCTCAGTGGGTTAAAGCCTCTGCCTTTGGCTCAGGTCATGATCTCAGGGTCCTGGGATTGAGCCCCACATTGACTCTCTGCTGAGCAGGGAGCCTGCTTCCACCTCTCTCTCTGCCTGCTTGTGATCTCTGTCTGTCAAATAAATAAATAGGATATTAAAAAAATATGACACAACTATATGGTGTCTCCAAGAGACTCACTTTAGATCCAAAGACATAAATATGTTGAAAATGAAAGGAAGGGAAAAGATATTCCAAGCAAAGGGTACCCTTTGAGCCAGGGTGGCAATACCAATATAAGACAAAATAGACTTTATATCAAAAAAAGTTTATAAGAGAAAAGAATGGCATTATATGCTAATAAAAGTTTCAATAGTGTTAAGAAAATATAACAACTATAAACTGTTAGGCAACTAATGACAGATTATCAAAATATATGAAGCAGAAACTGACAGAATTGAAGAGAGATAGAGATAGCTCTACAGTAACAACTGAGGACTTCAATACTCCCCTCATATAATGGATAGAACAACAAACAGAAGATGAGTAAGGAAACAGAAGACTTGAACAACAAAATAAACTAGGTCTAAAAGACATATACAGAACATTCTACTCCACAACAGAACACACATTCTTCTCAAGTCTACCTGGAACATTCTCCAAAGGTAAATCACACATTAGACCACAAATCAAGTCTTAACAAATTTTAAGATAAATATCATACAAAATATCTTTTCTGACCATAACAGGATGAAATCAGAAGTCATAGTAGGAAATAGTAGGAAGTCAATAGTAGGAAAACTGAAAAATTCACAAATGTGTGGAAATTAACACACTCTTAAATAATCAATGATTCAAAGAGGACATCAAAATGAAATATTAAAACTTAGAGACAATTTTTATTTATTTATTTTTAAAGATTTTATTTATTTATTTGACAGACAGAGATCACAGGTAGGCAGAGAGGCAGGCAGAGAGAGAGGAAGGGAAGCAGGCTCCCTGCTGAGCAGAGAGCCCGATGCAGGGCTTGATCCCAGGACCCTGGGATCATGACCTGAGCGGAAGGCAGAGGCTTTAACCCACTGAGCCTCCCAGGTGCCCCAAAACTTAGAGAAAATTTTAAATGAAAACACAATATGCCAAAAGTTATGGGATACAGCAAAAACAGTGCTAAGAGGAAAATTTATAGATGTACATACTTACATTAAAAAAAAAAAAAAGATGTCAAGTTCACAATTTCTCTCCAGTTCAAGGAACTAGAAAAAGAATGACAAACTAAACTCAAAATTAATAGAAGGAAGGGAATAATAAAGATTAGAATAGAGATAAAATAGAGAAGAAAAAAATCAATGACACCAAGAGCTGATTTTCAAAAAGATTTATAAAAATGACAAAATTTTAAGAGAAGACTCAAATTACTAAAATCAGAAATGAAAGTGGAGACACTACTACCAGCTCTACAGAAATAAAACGGATTTTAAGAGAGTACTACGAATAATTGTATGTCCACAAATTAGATAACATAGATGAAGTAGAAAAATTCTTAGAAATACAAAACTTACCAAGACTGAATCATGAATAAATAAAAAATCTGAATAGACCCATACCTAGTTAAGGAGATTGAATCAGTAAGCAACAATCCCTTGAAAAAGAAATGCCCTGGACCAGCTGTCTTCACTGGTGAATGCTACCACTCAGAAAACTTCCATCAGTTCTTCTCAATCTTTACACTAAAATTAAAGAGCAGGGAACACTTCCTAACTCATAAGAAGGCATCCAAATTAAAAGGGAAGAAGTAAACTTGTCTCTTTGCAGATGACGTGACTTTACATATATAAAACCCTAAAGAAATCCTATAGGGTATATCGACGGCTGAATGGATAAACAAAATGAGGTATATATATATACAGTGGAATATTATTTAACCTTAAAAAGGAATGGAATTGTGATATACACTACAACATGAATGAATATTGAAGACATTAAGTGAAGTTAAAATAGAAAAATATACATACTGTATGATTCTATTTATGGGCGATATCTAGAAGAGTCAAATACATATAGACGGCAAGTAGAACAATGGTTACCTGGGGCTATGGGGAGTGGGAATGGGGCTTACCATTGAATGAGCACTGAGTTTCAGTTTGGAATGATGAAAAAATTCTGGAGATGCATGACAGTGATGATCACCCAGCAATGTGAACATACCTAATGCCACAGAACTATGCACTTAAAAGTGGTTAACATGGTAAATTTCGTGTCATGTATATTTAACTGTAATGATTTTTAAAAAGAAAACTAGAAGACAGGAGAGCTACATGTATAACATACTCAAGGAAAGAAAGTGTAAAAAAAGGATTTTATGTCTGGATGAATTGTTCTTCAGATACATAGGCTATAGACATGTTTTGAACATGGAAGAACTCAAAGACTATGTTTCTTATTAGTCCTTCTTAAAGATCTTCCAGAAGAAGAAAAGTCCAATAGAAGGATTAGTGCTGAGCTCTGACTATGTTTAACTCTCGATCTAAAACAAAAAGAAGATAAGGAGGATGGTATGGTTTAACAATACCAACTCTGACAGTGGAGAACACAGGAAAAGGAAGGGGGATAAGGTGAAAGTAGAATAATTTCTTTACTGAAAGCTGACATATCAAGTAAGAGAAGTGCACACACATTAACAGTACAAAGGTAGATATCAGTTAAGATAATATTTTTGATTAAAATCTGATGGGGGAGGAGGAGAAAACCTACTAATTTTATCACTGCTTATAGTAGGAAATACATAGCTAATGTCCTCTGAAGAGAAAGAAAACTAGAAATTTTATATAAATTTATAATGGTGACCATTTGAAAAGATATAAAGCTTGTTAATTTCAGAAGAATCACACAGAAAATCAGAGCAATTAGATCATATATAAAAGATGTAAAAAGATAACAGAAAATAAGGTAAGCTAAAGGGAAAATACAGAAAACAGAAAGTGTTAAACTACTTATGCTTACCTCTAGGTAATACATCTGAAAAGCAGAATAAATGGATAATTTTCTGGGAAAATGTAATTTACCAACACTGCTCCTAGAGGAAATAGAAAATCTAAAGTTGTTTTTTTTTTTTCCATAGAACAGACAACAGTATAAAAAAATTTACCCTCTTCACTCCTGGCAAAGCTCCAGTTCATTAAACTGTATACTTAAAAAGGTCTAGGTGGATTCGTAGGGGATTCCTACCAAACTATTTGAGTACAAAAGATTCTAGGGCTATTCCTCCAGAGTGCAGGAAAAAGGAAAACTTCCAAATTCATTTTATGAGGCAAGTATAACATTGATACTCAAATTTTTGACAGAGTGCATGCACATATATATCAAGAAAAACTATAGACCATTTTTATTTATTAATTTCAAAGCCAAAATCTAAATAGCATGCAATTTTATGTATCATGAAAATACAAGGTCTATTCCAAAAATGCAAGAACAATTTAGCAATAGCTAAATTTAATAATTTAGCAAAAAATAGCAATAAATTTAGGAACAATTTAGCAAAAATATGAATTTTATTCATATCAAAAAGTCTAAGAAGGAAAAGTTAAGATCATCTATCTCTACAGATTTTTAAAAGGCATTTATTGAAATAATCACTATTGATAGAAACACTCAATAAAGGAGCTAAGTGGTATAGTTTCTTAACACAATAAAATATCTTTACTTTAGTCTCACACTGAGCTTTATGCTAACTTTTATTGCAGAAGCACTAGAGAAATTTCAAACACAATTGTGGGCAAGAAGGATGCCTGCTATCACCATTACTACTTATTATGGGTATCCTTGTCCTACTGGGGCCCAGGCCAAAACAAT
Source organism: Mustela nigripes (assembly GCF_022355385.1). Lineage (NCBI taxonomy): Eukaryota > Metazoa > Chordata > Mammalia > Carnivora > Mustelidae > Mustela > Mustela nigripes. Next base: position 36,779,435 of record NC_081564.1, on the reverse strand, counting down.
TACATCAGAGAAAGATATGAGAGATGTCACATTTACAAAGCAGAAGTTCAAACTATCATTATTGCAGATGGTATCATTGTTAGTTCAGAAAATCACGAGAATCAGTCAACAAACTCCAGCAAAAAATAAGAAATGTTACTAAATTAGCAGTGTATACAATTAAAACACTGATAGCAATAGCCCTCATATACATAGGTAACACCAGTTAGTAGAAAACGTGGAAGGGCCAGTTTACAATAGTCAAATCCCCAGGAAGATATTTAATAAGAAATGTGTAAGACGTGTTGGAGAAAAATTAGAAACACTTCTGAGGGACACAAAAGAAGACTCCAGTAAATGAAGAGACAACATGTTCCTGCAGAAGAAGAATCAACATCATAAAGATCTCACATCTAGTTACTCTCATACATTTACCATGATCTCAGTAAAAATACTGACAACTGTGAGGTTCACATGGAAAACAAAACAAAACAAAAAATAAGCAGAAATAATGATGGCATGTGACTCACTGACCAGATGTTAGAACATTTTAGAAGACTTCAATAATTAAAATAATGTGGCATAGGTACATTAGCTGACTAGTGGAACAGAGTATGAAGTTCCTAAATAGACCAAGTACTTAAGAAAATTTAGTGCACACAGGTTAAATTTACTTTAGTAAATTTAAGGTGACCTCCCAGATCAGTGAGGAAACGGCGCAGACCTGGCTGAATCAAGTGGGTAGTCTTCTGAATCAAAACCAAATAAAATAAAGGTGGATTTATAGCTGGCAGGATACACTGGGATAAATTCCAAATAAATGTAAGATTTAATGTAAAAAAGTAAAAACCCATAAAAGTACTAGAATAAAATATACAGGACCTTGTCATGGCATGAGAAAGACCTCTTTCACTGTGTTAAATCCTCCCAAGAGAAGTAAAACAATTGAGGAGTGAGGGCAAGGTCAACCTAAACCAAGTAACCAGCCAAATAAACACAATACCCATAAGTAAAATAAAAAACTGAAAAAGCAAAACGAAATGGGAACAGATCTATGCAACCCATACTATGGAGACAGGGCACATTTCCTAAAATCTATAAAAAATAAAGAGCTCTTTGAAATTGGAAAGAAAAAGACTAAGATGGCAACAGAAACACTGGCAAAGTTCACAGAAAGGGAAACAGGAATGACTCTTAAACACAGGAAAAGAGGCTCAATCTAACTCACAATAAAAATGCAAATTAAAATTATACAAATAGCATTTTCAACTACCATGGTAACAAAAAAAATCTAAATGTTTGAGAACAGACTTTGTTGGTATGGAGAAATGGGCATCCTCAAAAAATTGCTAGAAAGAGTATAAATTAGTGTGTGTGTTTGTGGGGCAAGCGAGAGAGGTATATTCCCTTTCATTCCGCTATTTCCCCCCACTTTGGGAAATTTACACTATAGACCTCCTAGCACGTGTGCAAAATGACATACACAACTGGAAGTAGTCTGGTGACACAGTGGCTCATCATTCCATGGAACAGTAGAGCGTGAGACCACGAGACCATGCTCCAGGCACTGGGAAAAGGTTCTGTGCACAAATGGGGACAATCCCCAGGGTATACTGTCAAGCGAGAAAATTTCAAGTGAGAACAGTACATACGGCACACTGCTTATTGTGTTAAAAATAAGGAGGTGGGATAAGAAAATATATTTATATTCACTCCTGTGTGTATAAAACTCTAGAAGGATGCACCCAAGACTAACAGTGGGTATCTGTCAGGAGGGGGAGTACTGTGTAGATGGGAGTGGGTAGGAGACTTCTCATTCTGTGCCTTTTTATATATTTTAAAACCTTCATTATCATGTGAATAGGCTACCAATTTTAAAATTATATTAAAAAAAAGTGAAAAAAATGCTACGATAGTCATGTGTTGTGTCTTGCTTTACCATAAGATTTGTAAAATAAGGTCCTGTCCTTTCCTTATCTTATTTCATGCTGTAGAAAGATCCGTTGGGAAATATAATCCTTTTTTATCTCCAAGGACGGGTGGTCATGAGGATCTATCCTTGCAGTCCTGGGGGGCACTGTTCCTCCCTCCTCTCAGTGATCACAGGTCCCCTTCCCCACAGCAAGGCTAATCTTAATTTCTGTTGTAACAGGGGCATGGGTCCATCTATATCTGACAGAGAGATGTACGTGGACCCCTTGACCATGGAAGGATAGAAGATGGTGCAGGTTTCCATCTAAGCATTTGGATTCTGTATAAATTCTCATACTATCAGCTCTTTGTTACAATTTGGCCTTTCTCTTTTGCCAGTGCATTTCCAAAACCTAAGGTTCACTGACTCCACTGATGAGGCATGCTTTGGTCTATATATTTTCTGACTGACAGCAAACATTTTTGACAAAGGAGAGCTTCTCCTATTTCTACAGACCTCCCTGAGGAGCCTCCCTCAGGGGTGACCAGCTCTCAGGGGGGCAGGGACTTCCTTCTTGTAAGTCATAGATATGTGACTGTCAGTACAAGTCCAAGGGCAGGGTGGCACGTGGGGAGGCAGGTATTTCCAGTCAGGACGGGCCTGGGATTGCTGGACAGAGAGCCCTAGGATGCAGGAAGGCCTGGACGTCTGTGGTGACTTACAGGTTAGGGCGGCAGAGTGAGTGCAGTAGGGTGAGCCTTGGAGGAGCAGCAACTGGCCCAGAATGAGGCTGGTCGCCCATGCCAAAGAATGCCACGGACTGGGTGAGGACCTTGGGGTCAGGGCTGAGGACAGTCTCCCCGGAGCCTCCAATTCTCGGCACTCAACAGGCCTCTCCGACTTGCCTTGTTATAACCCTCGTGTTCCCAAAGCACATAGACAAGCCAGTGTTCTAGAAGCCAAAGCAAGTACAAATACTCAAGGGTGCTTAGTGCCTCCCTCATCTTTGAAGGTTAAAGTTATTTCATAACTGCTATTCTTAATTGAAACGAAGACCAAATTGGCCACTGTCCCTTATGCAGGTCAGCCAGGGCCTCAGAATCATATTTCAGTTTGTTCTTTAGTCACTGCTCCTCCAGAATTTAAAAAACACATGGCAGTCCTCCCTTAGAGTCCACCTTTTTGGCTCTTCGGAACCAGGCTGTCTTCCCTGCCCCCATCAGTTCTCGGTGACTCCTTTAAATTCTAGTTAGGACTAGCTATTCCGCGAGGTCTGCTAGCTTGTTTGTCATTTATTTATTTATTTATTTGAAGATGGTAAATTGAAAGTAATATATTTCTCTTAAGAGGCTTTTGCTCTCTCTTTCTTTTTAAGACATGCATTAAAATTTAAAAGCCAGAACATGGAATAAGAAGTGCTAATGAAAATGTCACCAAGTGAGAGTTTAGATTTTAAAACGTTGCTAATCTAATAAGAAATACAGGATGAATGTGAGGGGTGGAACTGCTCTGAAATGATCCGTTTAATGCCTTTGAAACGCCCTCCAAATTTCACATAAAAAATCATTTGTGATTCATTTTGATCAGGAATGACTCACATCATTAAAAAAAAAAAATCAAATCTGAACGAGTCTATCGGAAAGCAACGTCTCTGAAGCTGGTGTAAATGGTTTCTCCAGTCAGAGTCACTTGTGTTTGGAGTCTTAATACTGCACCATTTTTCTTGTAAGACAGATCTGGTTTCAATCTGTGTTTCTTCAATTTTTATCAGTGTTGGCCTAGATTTCCGAAGCTGAGCTAAAATGGAAATATTTTCCCCCCTTTAACCCATCTGTCTCCTTTTATTTACATAATATAATATATTTTCCCTGAATAATTCTAAGTTTTTTAAAAAGGTGAAATGGAAGTAAAATAAATGGAAAATTTTTCATCACAAAGGGAATCTTGGGATCGTCTCTTTGGATTTATACCCAACTGGATCTCATGACCGGTCTAAATTCAATAAAAATTAGTATGAGGTGAGACTCTAAAACAACAAAACCTTTCTCTAAGGCAGCATCACTTTGGACTCTCATTTGTCTAGTGACTAGTGACTCCTCCCAAAAGACCGAATGAAGGAATATTTCTGGAAACCTAATAATGGTGGCCTCTATTCCAAACTGAGGAAATCAGGCTGCATAATTGCTCTGCTAAGTACCAGCATGGGAAGGGTTTACAATTATGCAGGCTCTGTTGTTACCGCTGCCAACAGAATAATTTGTCAAGTTATGGTGTCTCATTGAGGGAACTGAAAAGCACATTACCAGTAAGAAATGATTTCTAAAGAAGACTTAATTACCACTATATGTGTTTTTAATGTTGGCTGAAAATACACAGAAAGACAAGCTAAAATGGCATGTGACAAGTCCTCATTCAGTCTGTCAGCCATAATAGCATATTTAGAAAGATGTAAAAAAATAAAAAAAAGATCAAGAGGTAGAAATAGATTCTCTTGTCATTTCAGAATAATTACAGTATTTGCTGGTAAGGTCAAAGTTTCTGCAGACTGATAATCCGACAAAGATTGTTCTATAGACTTCAAATGAAAGTGAGGGGAGGGGACAGGTGACAAGTCAGCGTGTAAAGATGTTGATCCAGTTGTATTTTGACTGATCCACATCTGAATTGTTACTTAATCTATTTCCATATTCCCTGGTCACCAAGACTCTAACTCCCTACTTGATCTATTCGGAAGGAACCACTTGACTCCTCCCTGCCACTGTGGCCAGGATTCAGGGGTACCCTGTTACATCTCCACCAACTTCAGCGAGCAGGTGCACATCAGCTATAGGCCGACTGGCTCAACAGGAACACTGTGGATTTGAAGACTGCTACTGACCTCTTAGAGAGGACAGAGGCCAAAGTACTTCCCTGGGTTCATAATACCTTAGGGTAACACAAACACATACAGATACAAACACAGTACAAAGTAGCAGAATTTGGGGCTGAAGGAGAATTCTTGAAGGGATTTTTAAGTCAAGAAAGACTCATCATTCCCTCTTTAAACAATGGCCTGGGCTGCTTTACTAATCAAGCTTCTCTTTAAAACAGAATTTTTGGTCACTACCCCGATGTGCAGGCTGGGCATTGCAAGTGCTGGTTCAGGAAGCTGCATTGCAGGGCTGTGTAACTCCCGCGGGGATAAGCAGGTTAGAGGGAAGGCAGATGGGCTGAGGGACAGCAATCCTGAAGAGCTGTTGGGAAGGGACACAGCAGGTGCACTGGGGAACTTACAGTTATATTTATTTGCCGGTCAAGGAAATAAAGATCAGGGAGGAGGAAAACCCTCATGAAACAAGGGAAACTGTCACCAAGGTAATAAAAAAGAATTGCAGGTTTCAAGCCCTTGGCTAGAAAATAAGTTCTGAAAACAGACACAGGCATCTGATTTTGACGTCAGTTTTGCCAGCAATTAACTGGATTCGCCATTTTTCTCTTTGGATTCATAGTGACAGTGTGAACATATTTTGCAAACAGGCGAACACTGACAGCCCTGGCATTTTTCACCTCGAACTCTGTACAAATCTGTGAGAACTGCACATGTGGTTTCTTGTGGATCTACGCACTTCTGTAGACATGCTGCTCCTTTACTTGGCGTGCAAGCTCTTCCCTCCTGTCCCATCTCTCATCTGTTCCCTGGCACTGATTCCTTCCCTCTTCTCCTCGCCCATCTTCCTGATCCAGGGAAGGCCAGGGATCCTCACTGAGGGATCAGAGGGGCCGGGTGCATCACTCACACATGCTTACTCTCCTACAGAGAACCAAATCAGCACAGGTCCTCGGCTTCCTACCTGCAGGGTCCCTGAAGGTTCCATTCTGATGCCAGGGGAAAGGTCCTGACTCAGAAGGACTTTCAGTGAGTACCCAGAGGCAGGCACTGGCAGGCAAACACCTGCCCCCTGGCAATGGGAGAGAGCTTTCTGACGATGGAACATAATGGTGAAAGGAAAATGCGTTTGCTCCTTTCCCATGCCAGTTTGCTTTCCTTCCAGCTTCTTGCATTGTCTTTTCTTCCTCTAACTTTTCTGCTGTAATTGGCTGGAGCACCAGTCTTGTGCTACTTCAGAATGCAATGTGGGAAAACCTTTAAGTTAAATACCTTGGCTCCTTCACTGTTCCGTTAAGGTGAGGTTCTGTGTTTTTCATCTGACTTTCAACCTTTCAAGAAACTAGTAGATTCCTGCTCCTGCCTCTCCCAACCCAGTCCCACTCCTCCCCAGTAAACCCGTTTTCCCCAGGACAGCCTCAAAATCTCCCTGATCTGGTCAGACGTCCCTTTCACCTCTGTTCTTGAGGTACCACAGGTACCTGCTTTCCTAACTCTTCCCATGACTAAAATTTCACACTACTTTCCATGTTTTTTATTTTTCTGCTTCTTCACTGTCAATGCACAAGCCGGACACAATGTCCATTTTTATGCACCACTACATTCCCCAATGCATGGCACAGAGATACACAGTAGACACCCCAAAATATTTGCTGAATGACTGAATAAATAGGATTGACCTGATATTTGTTCTTTCTCACTATATGCTTTCTCAACCATTTTCTCTTTTCCAAGACCTTCCTGGTAGAGAAGACAGTTACTCTGTTTTCTAGTGACTGGCCTGAGGGCAGTCAGCCTCTAGGGGTCTTCTTGGGCCCCCAGTAAGGAGATTTTCTTTGGTCCTGGTTGCCAAGCCAGTGTGACCTTAAGTCACAGCCTTCATTATTCTGGGCTTCAATTTTGTCTTTGAAGAACAAGCTTAATATTCTCTGCCCCTTCATCATGTGGGGCTATCAATTCACCTGGGCTGCTGGTGTGATGAAATTGATTTTTAATGGTTCTGTATACACCACACAAATACAATGCATTTTTAAAATAAAATACTTGGTGGCACTTCTCCTATCATCTCTGATAATTTCCCATGCCATAATGAATCCCTTGGATGTGGTCCTCCTTCTTAAAAGATTTATTCCCACAGAAGCTACCTTTTGGGTAAACAGATCATCTACCTATCCATCCATCCTCCAGGCAGAACATCACTGAGCCATAAACAGTGTGGCAGTGACAAGACAGCATGATGAGATCCGTGAAGAGAGAAGCAGAGCTGCTCCGGTGGCAGGTACGGGAGCCCCGGCTGGACCCTGAGGTCAGAGAAGGCTGCCAGGCAAGGGAAGCTGTCACCGCAATCTAAATCTAGGCCAGGAGGACTCTGCCAGGCAGGGTGAGAGTGACTGTGATGCTGAGAGGGGTGCTGGTGGGCACGAGCAAGGGCAGAGAACTGGCGGCCAGAGGACCAGGGAGGAATCTAACAGGAGAGAGCTGTGGTGGCTGCCATGCAGCATGGGGAAGGACAGCAGGACATTGCCAGAGAGGAGACGGAATGCAAGGAAAGGCTAGGAGGGAATGAACAATGAAGGGGTTTGTAAGAAAACTTGAATTTGTCCAAAGAGCAATGGGGAAGTTCTGAAGAGCTTCGAGCAGAAACATGACATGATTACATGTGACTTTGGCTTGTTGCATGAAGAATGGATTAAGGACGGCGACAGTGGACACAGGGCAAACACTGGTTGGCCCTTGTCATAATCAGGTGAGAAATATTGGTGGTTGGGATTCAGAAGTCACAGGAGGAATGGAGACATGGATGTGGGGGGTATAATAATTTACAGGAAAAACCAAAAGAACTCAGAAACAGTAACAGGATGTTGAGAAAAGGGGGATAAACCATTGTCCTTACTCTGGTTTCTTGCTTCAGTTGGTGAAAAGGGATACCATCCGCTGACACACAGATGTGGAAGGGCTTGGGGACCTATCAATAGAGTGCCTGGCAAGCAGCTGAATTTCTGGGTCTGGAGGTCAGAAAAGAGATGTGGGTTAGAGATACAGGTAGATCTCAAAGTGTTCAGCTTGGTGGACAGATTGCTAACTAAAGTCATGGAGTAAGTGATATCCCCCCTCCCAGCCACGAATGTGTAAGGAAAGAAGAGGTGAGTCCTGAGAGAGGAGAAGGCCCCCCAGGAACTTGAATTTCAATGGCGGGCAGAGGAAGAAGAATCTGTATGGAAACCCAAGAAGGAGGGACTGGGGATATGGGAAGGTCACCAGGGAAACATGGTAATGGTGAAGCTCCCATGGAGGAAGGCAAATCAGCCATGTTCAGATCAGCATGTCAGAGCTAAGATCTGAAGCAAGACAGTTTTCCCAACACTGTGCCCCAAAATGCAGAACTCCGATTTCTGTACACCAGGAGTGATGGAGGTAGGCCCGTCCCAATGCCTTTCTTCACTTTATATCCTCTGAATTTTTTGTCGTCTTCTCCAGCCAGAGGTGATCATCCTCTCCTAATTTTTTTTGAAACTATCTTCTGTATTGGGCATTTTAAAACAATGTAATGTATGGTCCTTGAGAAAGGAGAGCATTTACATAAAAAGAAATCACAACTACACTGAATGTGATCCATACTGAGTGTCCTTTTTATGTTTCACAAGTTAAGTGCTCTTTTGGGGTTGTGAGGGAAGATCCCACTTTGCAGAGGGCTTGATGTTGGGTCTTAAAGGGCATAACTTAGAAAAACCAAGAAAAGTGACTATCCTAAGTAAGGTTATGATGGAATGCGAAGGCGGGGAGGGAGGATTAAGCAGAGTTTATCTGGAGAACAAGGAACAGATCATACTGTCAGAGAAAAGGACTCTTCTGGGGGAGCAAGAGGGGACATGGCAGGAGGATTTGTGTTTAAAATATTTTTAAGTAATTAATTAGTTAATTAATTAATTAATTTGACAGAGAGAGAGAGAGAGAAAGAGAGAGCGAGCGAGCGAACAAAGAGGGGAAGGGACAGAGGGAGAAGCAGGCTCCCCCTGAGCAGGGCTTCTGAGGCTGGACTGGATCCCAGGACTCTAGGATTATGAGCTGAGCTGAAGGCAGACCTTAATTGACTGAGCTACACTGGTGTCCCTGGCAGGAGCATTTGGAAGGTGCCAGATGAAAGTGGGTCTTGAAAAACAGCTGGGATTTTGAATTTCATTCTGCAGATACTGGGAAGCTAAGTATAATGGTTACTCCTTGGACATCATTTAGCTTTCATCTGCATTAATCTCAGATGTATGGTCATGCCCTAATTTCTTTGAAAAGCAATTTGCAGGTAGGAGACATGTCTTTTTCATCTTTATTCATAGGGATTAGTTCAGTGCTTCTAATTCAAGTATTCTTCATATGGATGAAACCACTGAGATGATTTTGTGGCCTCTGAAGCCCAGGAATGGAGGCACGTGGAAGAACAGTCATGGCATTTGGTTTTCACAGGGCAGTGGGGTGTAGTTCTGAGAGCTCTCCCTGTCTCAGGAGCCGCCACCCTGTTCCCATCACCACTTCTGAACTGAGCTTCTTGTGCTCTACCAGCATTCAATGGATATTAATTGAATATTTACTACAGCCAGGAACAGTGTGAGGTAACAGAAAATGGTGGCTCTGGCAAGTTCCGGCCAACAAGAGGCTGTTTTCTTGTCATGTGCCAAGTTGTTCACACCAGTGAGAAGAGCAGTAAAAGGCACAGGGGCCCCGAGTGATGAGGCGGGTCAGGGCAGTTTTCGTCCCAGCACAGAGCTGAAGGGGAGAAACCCTGTGTGGAGCTCCTCTGAGAGGGTGAGGGCCCTGGGGGACCTGAGAGGCAGGCAGCTGGCTGGATCCCAGCACAGGGTCTCTACCTGCTCACAGGAGAGCCCAAGCACAGGGTGGAGGGGGCGGAAAATGGCCTACCTGAGCTGGTGTCTGGGAAGGGAAGCCCACAGACTCCCAGGGTGAAGACGCTCACCCGCAGCAGGACTCTGGTCCTGCGCCTTCTAGAAATTGGGCAGAAATAAAGACAACAACGACAAACACAAGATGTCTTCACAGAAGACTGCATTCTGTCACCCCAGAAAGATATTTCAAAAGCTAATGTTTAAAGAAATGTGTAAAATGGATTTAGACAGCCTTTAAATTCTAATGGACAGCTCTGGGCCTGCTGGTGATGAGACCTTTCTGAAGACGGGATGGTGTGGGAGATGCTGTCATGGCCGCAGCCCCAGCAAGAGGAAAACAATCTACTCTTGATTCTGACACTGAGTCACGGAGCAGCAGCTGTGGAATTTTATTTACTTTTCCTAGATTTTACACTATAATTTAAAATGATAAATATATGTTATGTCACAAAACACTACAGTCTATTCAACACACATTTTCTGAATTGTGCCAGGCACAGAATTAAGGGTTGGGACACAAAAGTGAAGATAACCCCGTCCCTCCTGACACAGACCCTTGGACAGCAGCCCCTAGTGTGCACAGAATGGGGACAAGAGTTGGGTGAGCATAGCCTATGGAGCAGAGGAACGGAAGCTGAGTGCTGGAACCAGAAAGGGTGTGCAGAGAAAAACTTAAACAGCACTTGGCCTTCAAAATGCCACCATGTTTGCCTGGGAGTTGACTGGAGAGCTTATAAATGGCGCCCTACCTGGGGCCTATCCCAGCCCTACTGCATCTGAATCTCTGGGATGGCATGTGGGGAATTGGAATTTTTCAGGTATTCTAGAATTTTCCTTATGCACATTGAAGATTATAAGCCACTGTTTCAGGAGATGAGTAGGTCATTAGATGGACAAAGGGATATGAAGTGGAAGTGACATCATGAAGGAAATGTAGAAGGGACAGATATGGCCCAACTCCTGGACAGGTAGAAGCTAGACCAGAGGGTAGCTGTAAAGACTCCTGTCATGCATAGAATAGCGATTACCAAACCTGCATTTCCAAACAGCCTGTGTTAGTAAAATCCGGAATTTATAAATTATAATCTCTTTGGTGGGGCCTGAGCAGGAGCATTTAAATAAAGGTTATACCGGTGATTCCCATTTACAGCATGGGTTAGTATGCTGCATGGACCATGTAGAACCATTGGAGGTTCTGAAGTCAAGCATCATACCCAGTTCCTTCTTTTATCCATGGACATCCTGACAGAGAATGCTGGTACATTCTCGAATGGCAATTACCATTGACTGTTAACTAAAGACTTCAGTGGTATCTACTGCATCTAACAGTAAGAGGTAATCTCCTGTGTTGTGAGTATGCAATGTGATTCTTAAAAAGTGCTAAGACAGGAAAAAGCTTTAACGTTTCATCTCCACTCTGAGTTCCGAGGGCAGGCTGGAATTTGTTCTTCCTGTAAACAAACCACTTCTCTGAATCCGACCAGGAACATTAATTCAGATAACTGGAGAATTCTTTAGGGAACAACAAACCAATGCCATGCCTGCACTCTGAAAGAGTTCAGGTTTGGAAAATATCTGAGAGCGAAGACTCTGATTAGCAAGGAGAAAGTAAGAACTACATGGTTCCCAACAATTCGCCCACAGCCATGGACGTTAATTAATAATTAACCTTATCTCTGGGACCCCAAACTAACTGAGATCAACTTGCTGATGTTCTGAAACTGGTGTGGAAGTGGGTAACAGAAATTTCATATTATTTCTTAGCAATGAAGTACTCAGATAGTTCAAGATCACCAGCAACATCGAGAATAAGCTTACAGGACATAGCTCTTTTCCCCAGGAAATAAAATGTGCCTACACCTTTGGATCAGAATTACATTTCACAGCACATATCTCCAAATGCATTTATTTCTACTGTTGCACAGAGACACAGATTTTATATTTTAAATTATACGTCCCTCAGTACACCAGACTGGGAAATCCACGGTCCAGGGATGAGGAGCTTATTACATAATATTATGCACACTCAAAACTATGGATGAATAAAGATGATCCAGTCCTAGCAAATCACTCTGTGCATGACGGTAACAGTGCAAATTATTCCCTCAGGTTGTATTAAAGGGAGTTTTCTAGCACAATGGCTGCCCCTTTGGTTCTTAATAGTGTACTGCAGTTCTAAGGGAAGCAAATGATAAATTACATTTTAGGCCACAGTTCAGAACTGCTTTTATGTTGACATAGGCTGAAGTTGTAAATTTAGTCACATTTAAGAAATAGATTCTTTTTTCCCTCATTTGTCTTCGGGTGCATTCATTCAAGGAGGCTTGAATAAGTATACCTAAGTCCATTCAAATTCTAAAACAGCCATGATCTCTTGAGCACCTACTCAGTGCCACGCTTTGTATGCGTCATTTAAATCCCTCCACATAATCCTCCAGTTCTGTGCAGCAAACCCTTCTTATCTTCACTTTTCTAGAGAAGGAAAGTGGGGTTCCCAGATGACAGGTAATTTTCCCAAGATAAAAAGGCTAATTAGTGGCAGAGCTAAGTCCAGGGCGGGAACACCTTATGCCAACCCCTTCTACTTTCTAAAGATCAACTCAAGTCTTCCTGATGAAGTGAGCCATTTTCTTTTCTGTACTAATTTGGATGGTATATGTGTTCCTATTTCTGTGCCTATTATGTGATACTTATCTATAAGTTTTGCTTCTTTACAAGAAGACGAGTTCCTTGAAGGCAAGATGCAGATCTCCTTGTCCATCACTGCATTCCCCGGGAGCAGCATTTGTTCACTGAGAGTTTCCCGAATGCCTACTGTGTGCTGTGAGCTAAGTTAGGACTGCAAGCAGAGGAATGGACAAGACGGACAGAGTCTCTGCCCCGCAGAGCTCACATTCTAGGATAACGGGCAGTTAAACAAACAATTAAAATAGAGGTTATGGGGCACCTCGGTGACTTAGTCGGCTAAGTGTCTAACTCCTGATTTGTCTTGGGTCACAATCTCAGGATCGTGGGATCGAGCCCCATGTCAGGTTTCACACAGAGCATGGAGCCTGCTTGGGATTCTCCCTCTGCCCCTCCAACCTCCGCTCACACTCTCTCTCTTAAAATAAAATAAAATAAAATAAAGCACTATAAATGCCATGCTGGGAGAGGTATAGGGATTGTAAGGTTTATGAGATTAAAGAGCAGGACTCCACATCCTGCTAGGGGAAGTGGGTGAGGGGGGGAGTTGGTGGTGACAGAGACTAAAGAGGGAAGATGTGCAGGTTGAGGTGACAGGGTCGATTCTGATTTAGCCAGTGTTGGGTGGAGGTGAGAAGAAGGAAAAGGCTCTGGGAAGAGGAAACAGTATGTGCAAAGGCAAAAGAGGTGAGAAGAAAAATGAAAGGGAGGCTGGAGATGTGAGCAAGGACCAGACCATGAAGGGACTTGAAAGCTTATTATTCTGGGGCCACTAGAAAGGCTGCGAAAGGGCCTTAAGCACTAAGTGACATGATTGGACTTGAAAGTCATTTTAATGACAAAGGAGAGAATGAAATGTGGGGGCATAAGCAGAGAGGTAGGAAGACCAGGTAAGAAGACACAGTCTGGTAGTGGAGCTGAGAAGCCAGTGGCTGGTTCAGGACAGTGCCAGTGTGCATGGAGGGAAGACTGAGTGCAGAGGCAATGGGTCTGGTTTCTAACTGGATATATGTGATTAGTGAACGAGAGAAGGCAAGGGAGATCCTAGCTTTACGGCTTGGGCAATTGGATAGACAGTGGAGCCAGTTTTAGATGTAGAGGAGAAGATATTGAGTTTAGTTGTGGGCTGGCTTCCTTCATCTGGACCAGATGTGCTCATTAAGCTGGTGGAGGTCATGAGTAGGACAGGAGCCAGAGAGAGAACTTGGGAAGTTAACAGTCATGAGACTGAATGAGATTACCCAGAGACTGGTGGAGAACAGAGCTCCATGGAACCACATTTAAAGTCAAATAGGGTAAAAGGAGGCAGCAAAGAACCCGGAGAAAGGAGAGGCCAGAGTGAAGAAAGTCCAGAATGGTGTGATATCTAGGACGCCAGAGTGGGATTTTTCAAGAAGGTTTCAAGAAGGATTTTTCAAGAAGGAGGCCAGTTTTCACCTTGAGGAGGGGCAGTGCCAGGGCCCTGAGGACAGTAGATGCTAGCCTGCTGTGGGCTGAGGAGATCCTTGGTGGCAAAGGCACATCTGGAACCCAAGTCTCATTGAAATCCAGAGCATGGTGAAACTCGAGTTCGCTTCTTACATTCAGTGTATTTCCATGTAGCTGTAGGAGATGCTGTCAACAGATCTATCCGCAGGTGAGAATGACGCTTGAACAAATCAGAAAGGGACAATGGAAAAAGAGACTGAAGGAGACAAAGAGCTAGGACCATGAGTCACTATTTTCAAAGACACAGTCTGTCCTTACAGTGCCTGTTCCCTTTTGTTGCCTGGAGCAGGAGCTGCTCTCCAGTGGAGGAGATCCTGCCTTTCATGGTGCTCCCTGCACTGAAGTGACTAAATAGCAGTATTCAGACTACTTCTGAGGCGTGAACAAAGGGCAAAACACTCAGCTTTAGGGTATCGGTAAAATCTTATTCAATACAGACAAATGGCTAGGAAGGAGATCATGTCCCCGGTTCTCCTGTAAATTCTGTTTCTCAGCCTCCTCTGCTGGCTCTCCCTCCCTACCCCACTTTCCTTTGCTCTCCTTGGCCCTTTCTTTGAGCTCTCCTCTCTCTCTGAAGCCATTCCCTTCCTACATCTTACTAACCTCCTGCCTTCCTGCCACAAAGATTTACTGAGCGCCCCCTAGAAGCCCCATCATGACGGTTATTTTGCTAAAGAGGAATCAGTAGAACTGGTAGTCATTCACTCCCTGGTTTACCTCTGCCATCCCCTCTGTAATTCCCAAATGTTGGTCCATATCAGATGTAACTTCTGAACCCAAGCCAATTTCTGATAGACATTTTCTCTCAGGACTTTTTTGGTAGGTCACCTAAAATTCAGCATGTCCCAAACTAGCCTTACTATTTTCACCATAAAATCTATTTTTCATTTAATATTCCCCGCTTTTGGTGAATAACATCACAGCCATACAACATCAGGTTACTAGAGCCCTCAAGGTCATGTGTAACTACTCTATTTCCTTTCCCCTCTATTAACCTGAACTCAACCCCTTCAAGTCATCTTCTGCCATATCTAGGGTCTGCTCACCCATTTCTGTCACCCTGTCCTATTTCAAAGCTTCACTCTCTCCTGCCTAAACCACAGGAATGCCTCTGACCACATGTCCATGCTGCTGGTCCCTCACCCATTAATCCTGTGCGATGCCTTCAAACTCTTCACTCCAAAACCCAGGTCTGATCATGTGCCTCCTGGACAAGTTTATAAACTTCCAGTGATGCCTACTGTCAACAGATGACAGCTGAAACTCTTGATCATTGCTCACAAGCTCTTTAAAAATCTACTTTACAACCTCATTGTCCATTCATGTGCCATGCCCTATAATTCCCGCGTCCTATGAATTATCACAAGGAAGCCCAACTCCATCGCTGGAGGGTAGGCACTATCATCTTTTGTTGCTTTGCAGAAATAAAGGACCAGGAGATGAAGAGGTCTGGCCGAGGGTCACTATGCTACACCAAGTTTGGAGTCAGACCCAGAGTTTGTGCATTTCACAATGTTCTACTGTTCTTCACTTCACCTAACTCCACGTGTATCACTGAATACGCGCATGTTCTGTCTGGAGAGCACAGCTGTCACTCCCCACAGGGAGCCATGCACAACAGTGACTCCTAAGTCACTCTGCTCTGTGTGATTCTTGTCACCCTCATTTCCAAGCCGGTGACCATGCCTCAACTTGCCAGTACCCTCAGGCTTCTGGTTACTCCCCGACAAAACCAGGGCATCTGGGATGCTGGTGAGGATTCAGCGAGATTACAGGAGCTAACCCCTTTCAGGGTGAGCCTGGGGGTGGTCAGGGCTCCAGGCATATAAGGCCACTCTCCTGGGCACTCTCCTTTTCCTGTTAAAGCTGTGGCTATACTAAGAGTCTAAAAGCAATCACTTTTGTGGCTAGACATACTGACTTCTCTGCAAGGGCATACACTGGAACAGGTGCTCTGATTAGCTTCAGGGATGACAATAAAAACTGGAAAAAATGAGAAAAGTAGAAAATGGTCTTTGCATTTGAATGCACTGATTCAAGATTTGCAGAAAGATAAAAGGAAGCTCTATTTTTTTTTAATAGTCTTCCAACCTCAAATGGAAAAGAAAGTAAAAATCTACAGAAGGTGTCAGCTTCATTTTACTTTTGATAGAGTGCAGAAGATTCCAGTGGAAAATGCAGGCTGATGGCATAGAAATGGCTGATTTCTTACGGAAATATTTAGCCTCTACTTCACATATACTTTAAACGAGGAAAAAGTAAATTAATTAGTATTAAATGGCTCAACTCACTACTAGCATTTATTAAGTACCACCTTTTGCCAAGCCTCATGAAAGGTATTGTGGGAAACAATTAAATATGAGGTGGGGATGGGGGAAGGAAGGGGTAGTAATCTATTGAAAGTCCTTGGAAGAAGTGTTTAAAGTAATTTTAACTAAAAGCCATTTTCATAAAGAAGGATAATAACAAACAATTTACCTAGTGCTGGGCCGTACGTCACCCACGTCATCTCACTGGTCCTCAGTCACATTGGGGAGTATGATTATCCCTTACTTTCCAAGTAAAAATTAAGGCTCAGAGAGGTTAAGAAACCTGCCCAAGTTTAAAAGGGGCAGACTAATGATTTGAACCCAATATGCTTTCTATTCCTGCACAATGCCAATGCGAATACATAGTGACCACACTTTTTAAAAAACAAGTCTGTTAGTCTTGTTTTAAAAATCTATGAATGTGGGGGCACCTGGGTGGCTCAGTGGGTTAGGCCGCTGCCTTCGGCTCAGGTCATGATCTCGGGGTCCTGGGATCGAGTCCCGCGTCGGGCTCTCTACTCAGCGGGGAGCCTGCTTCCCTCCCTCTCTCTCTCTCTCTCTCTCTCTCTCTGCCTGCCTCTCTGCCTACTTGTGATCTCTCTCTGTCAAATAAATAAATAAATCAAATTTAAAAAAAAATCTATGAATGTGGCTTATTTATATCACAGTTCCCATACTGGAAAAAGTCACATTGAGATTAAAAATAAATGTACCCCACTTTATGCAATAGATATATCTCTAAAAAGTTATCCATAAATAACATTTTCTTAATAGTTTCTATTTCTACTTTTTGTTGTATTGGTATTTTGCATACCACAGATTTACAATGAGAAACTCTCAATTTCTCATTTATATAAAATTACCATTGTTACAATTCTCTTGCAAGTTCCTTCTTGTTTCTTTTTAAAATATTTTTTAAAATTTAAATTCAATTAATTAACATATAATAATGTATTATTTGTTTCAGGTCTGTGATTCATCAGTCATATAATGCTCAGTGCTCATTACAACACATGGCCTCCCCAATGTCCATCACCAATTACCCCATCCTCCTATTCCCCCTCCCCCACCCCAGCAACCCTCCAGCAACTGTCAGTTTGTTTCCTAATATTAAGAGTGTCTTCTGGTTTCTTATCTGACCGTACTCTTTTGCAATGTTCATGACCACCGTAATTATTTATTTTGAAGGCTAGATGGACATCTATTGGAATTCAATGAAATGAGGGTATTACCATATGTTTTTTAAAAAGAGTTAATAATCTCCATACAACTGGGGGTTCCTAACTTCTCCTCTCTTGCCATCTCTCTGAAACACTCAGAAGATGGCAATTTCCAGCTATTTTTATATTACAAATACAGCATTTACATTTACATAAATAGTTTTTTGGGGCACAAAATACAAAATGAATCTGTCATTGTTATTTGCTAATATATTCCAAGATACTGCTTTGCTAGAGCCGACAGAAACAAAATAACATAAACCACATACTTTTTCCCCTCTAACGTGTGCTAGCTGAAAGATGCCATCACACAAATAGTCCCCCTGCTAATTAATTAGTGCTGGCCATCTTCATTTTTCTGAACTAATAAATGTAACCAGATAGTGTAATTTACATTTTTTTTTGTCCTACTCTAGTTTAAATTAAAAAGGCCAGGATAAACTCAACTGAAGAATGTTGCTTACAATGACTCCTTTTTTCTAATTACTCAAATCAATGGGCATTAAAAAAAAAAAAAAAAACCTCATATTCAGTTTGGTTGGTGGTTTTACACAATAGGGTGGCTAATTAAAACTACTGCACATTTTGGCACATTCCAGTATGCAGTTTATGATTGTGAAAAGGTCACATACTTGAAAATAAAGTTCAGTACGCCTCCTGCATTTAGCTAAATAGTCACAGAGGGTGTTTAAAAATAATTTCTATTCCTCTCTTCAAAGCAGGTTCTTTTCTTTTCCCTGCTTACTTATGAATGCCCATCAATACCACTTCTCTCCCTCAGGGTGATCATACTTACATGGGATCCCCCAAATGCCTCAGCTACATGGAGGGCATTAGAAAGCAAGGATTCTGGTTTGGTTCTGGTGGCCACAAAATCCTGAAAAAATGACATTCCAGAACATTCCAGAACATTTCAGAGTACTTAGCTAAGCATCCACTGGCTATCTACAGCATTGATCTTCCAGGTAAATGTGACAAGCATATACTTATAAGCCACAGCTCCTAGGTTGAGAAGAGTGTACCCATTGCCTCGGGGGGGGGGGGGCGTCTCTAAATTCAGATAGAGCATGCACTTTCCTATCCCTTACCCCATAGTCCTCACCTATCCAATGAAATCCAAGCTTCACCTGACCTTTCAAAACAAACCATAACCTGAAGACAAGTCTGGATCTTTCCAGGCTGTTGGTGTCATGTTAGCCCACTTGTGGATGAGTAAGCTCCAGTTTTTGCTGTTTCTGAAATTCACTCCCTTTTACTTTCACAAATCCGTTACTTTGTGTAGTTCCCAGATCCCTACTCCATGTTTTGCTGTGTTGGTGGGTATTTTGCCTGTCATCTCTCTGATGTCTGGTAGGATAACAACTGTTGGTCACATAGCATCACTTACATTATGTCAGTGGCAGATAAACAAGAATTTAGGAAGTGCATAGATTCATCACGCTCTTACTGACCTCTTTCATGTGGCTTTTATTTTTTATTGGCTCTTTCTGCAATGGACTTTTTCCAAGTCTTACTCACTTTTATCTAGCTTTTAGACAAATGCAGATTAGAGGAAAGAAAAAGATGTTGTATATATAATTTAAAGGAAAGTGGGGTCATTGCCCCCATTGACTATTATTTCAAATAGAGTCACTTCGCTTAATTAAAATATCTTATAAGCTTTCACAGAGATTTTGATGCCAGTGTCTTATTGCTAGGTCTTCTTGACTTACATTATGTGCCATTTCCCATTTACGATGACGTTTGCAAGAGGTAAGCATTAATCCTTTACTTTCTGAGAAAGTGGTAGGCAAACTTCAGGGAGGTGATGGACGGATTTATGGTCTGCTAGAGGCAGCAGCTTATGAAAAACCTAAGGGTTCTATCCCAGCTGCTCCTTCAATCTGCCAAAGGAACATGAAAACCTACCCAGTTTCCACAGCTAAAATGCCATATTGGGATCAGAACAACCACAGTGTATAACAGTATCAATGCAAAGGGCACTTTAATGAGGACCCATAATAACAACTACAGAGGATTGAATAAGAATAGCATTAAAGTATAGGCAGGGGGAGATAAGGGGCCCCTGGCTGGGCTCTAAAACTATCCTGGCAGGCAGAAGCCCGAAGCCAGCGTGAGCAAGAGGTAAGGAAACAGACCATGTAGCCTTGAATGTTAGGGAATATTTTTCTTTGGCGGCTACACTGTATTATAAAAAATGGCCACACCTCAAAGAATTAAGTCATTAAGGGTATTATCAATAGTTCACACTTAAACCAAGACAGCATAAGATACTCAAGGCCATGAGATTCCCAGTCAGTTCTCAATAAAAGACTGCCACTAAAAGCCCTCAGTGGCAACCCATTCATGACCCCTCTCACTTCTGAGAGCTTTTTCTGGATCCTTGCTTAATAAACCCTATAGCTTTGCTCACTCTCCTTTGTTCACAAGATTCACTCTTCGATTCCGTGAGACAAGAACCCTGTGTTCATGTAATAGTATGATTACAGATACAAGAAGTTGACTGGTCTACTAATAATTTTGCTAATATTAGGGGTGCCTGGGTGGTTCAGGTGGTTAAGCGCCTGCCTTTGGCTTAGGTCGTGATCCTCTGTAGGGTTCCCTGCTCAGCGGGGAGTTTGCTTCTCCCTCTCTCTGCCCCTCCCACCCTGCTCATTCTCCCTCTCTTGATTTTTAAAAAGAGTTATGTTAATATTAAATGTCAATTAATTGACTAATGATATTTACATTAAAAAAATTGAAAACTTCAAAGTAGAGAGGTTAAATGATTTGCCAATGCCTGCACAAAAACTGGTTTCTGAGCTAAGATTCTATCCATAACTTCTTACATGGCTTCCTCACCCTATGTTAAATTTAACCACAGTAAAACTAAGATGATCAATCCTCTCGCAAGAAAGAATCTGAAGTGATTTGCATGCCTGCTAGTGGGCGGGCAATGTCCGTGCAGATGAGACCTATGAGAATTCTAACACTGGAGACCACCACGACAGCAGTTATAAAGAAAAGAAACTATTTGGCTCCTTACAAGATTGCCAGTTTTCAGATAATGAGACGACAGTAGAACATGCTCAGTATTAAAATAACACTCCATACATTTTTAACTGGGTAATTTTAAACTTTGGCAACTTAAACATTTTTTTCTCTTTGAATGTTAAACAGAATTTGTAAGGACACCAATAAAATCAAAGTTTAAATTATTGAAGCTATGACCACATCTTATTCCATGTTCTTTACTACTAAACAAATATGAGCAATGAATTATTGTAATTTATTTCAGTAAGTAAGGGACTAATCAAACAAAAATCACAATAAAAGCACAGGTAGAATTAAGTGTAAGCAGTGGAGGGGTTCTTGTTGGTCATATGGGAGACATAGGTCTGCTGTCTCAGAAAACCCCCTCTTTCTTGCCAGAGAGAATGCTTAGGTATATGGTCTAAAAGTCATGAGGCTACTTCAGTAAAGAAAAAATGAGAATAAACAGCTTTCTATCAGTAAAATGATCATTATTTGTAGATGACACATTCATTTACCTAGAAAACACAAAACAATTCCATGGAAAATCTACACATAAGAAGAAAAAAATGACCCAGTGGTGAGGTGGAAATTAACAGATCGAAATTGACTGTTTTACATACAAGTAATACTAGCTAGAGGACATCGAGGAAGGAATGATTGCATCTGTTGTAGCAATGAAAATATTAAAAAGTTTAGGAATAAATTTCCACATAAGGAAACTAAAAACACTATCAAGAAGCAGGAAATATCTGAGCAGGGAAAGGCTTATTATGTTTAGCTCCATAAAGAAACAAATTCAAAGTTAAATAATGAATTTAATATGATCGCAGTAAGATTACTAATAGGATTTTGTTTTTGTACCAGAAAAACTGATACTAAAGTTCATTTGGAAAAAAGAGTAAGTGGAGAGTAGCTGGGGAACTTCTGAAAAGGAAGAGTGTTAACAGAGACAAAGTTGCTATTTAGATTTTAAGATCTTGTATAAAGCTAGAGCAAATAAATCACCTGTGTGGTACTAACACATGAGAAGACAGGAAGATCAATGCAAATAAACTAAAACACATAAGGGAATTTGACACATGATAGAGGTGGATTTTGAGCCGGTGGGGAAAACATCTCCCATTCAACCAGGGGAGTAGGGACATCTGGACAGGGAGCTAAGGGAAAGGAAAGTTAAATCTCTATCTCACACCTGACACAGATATAAATTCCAAATGATACAATACTCCCAAGTTAAAAAAAAAAAAGAGAAAGCGTGAAAAAGAAAAAGCAGTAAAATGACAAGAAACCATGGTAGATTTCTTTCTAAGGAAACAAAAGCCCCTTAATGTGATATAAATTTAGAAGTCACAAAGGAAAATATTGATATACTTGAATAAAAAATTTTAAAAGCCATTAAAAGTGCTATTAGCAAGTCCAAAAACAATGATAAACTGAAAAATAGTAGTTACAATTTGCAATACAGAAAAATAGCTAATTTCCTTATATATACACACAGAGCCACAACTAAAAAGAAAAACAGAAACAGGATTTAAACGAGTGTTCACAGAAAAATGAATACAAACAATTCGAAACAAAATATGCTCACTCTCACTCTTAATATTATTTTTAAGCCTATTTGATTAGAGTGGACAAACACATTTCCCAATATACTATATGCCAAGAGAGGCCTTCTCAGACAGTGTCAGAGGGAGCGTTTAGGTCTAGGTTTTACGGAGCAGAGTGTGGCAATATCAAAGAGGCACACCCCTACTGACCGGCAACTCCACTTCCAGAATCTCTTCTATAGACTCCCAGAACTGTAAAATGATGGATGTAGACCACTCTGCTAAGCGTTCTTTATGTCGCAAACATTGAAAACCACCTTAACGGCTGCTGACAGGGAACCAGTCAAATAAATTAGATTACAGTCACACAGTAAAAAAGGGTGAGGCAGTGCCATATGTACTAATATGAACCATCTACCATGTTTTATTGCTAAATAAGAGGGAAGTCCTTAACAATACATACAGCATGCCATCACATGTATAAGCACACAACACACATGTAAGTATGTAGAGAGCTCTCTCTGGAGAGATGACAGGAAGAGGGTCAGAGTGATTACCCTGGGGAGGGAAGCTGGTTCTGTGGCACAGGAACAGGACTTGGTTTCCACTGGGTACCCCTTTATACGTTTTGAACTTCGTATTTGCACATGTTATGCCCATTAAAAATCAAGAATATGCTTTTTAGCTTTCTAAAGATCTGGCTGATAGATCTAGTAGCTAGCAAAAAGCCAAGTCTAGGAGACTTACATCGTTAAATGAAAGTAGGTAGAACACATGCGTATGTACATTTTCTGACTGTTTATCAAGTATCAGTTTTTATCGTTTACAAAAACAAATGAAGTATTGGGTTTACTAAAAACAAATGAAGTATTCCTGTGTTCAGAAGGAAGAGGTTTTTATGGGGGAAAGAGGCAATACTAATACTATATAAATTACAATACTAATACTTTTGGTTTAGCAGGCCTCCCTTCTCAAATTTTTGTGTGTTTCTAACATCAGTTGGAGCATTACAAGTTTACTGCAGAGAAGAGAGGAAAAAAAAAAAAAGAAAAAAATATCTTTTTGATTCCAGAGTCTCAAGGGTGATTAAATTTAGCCAATCAACTTTTTCAAGCAGTCTTACTATATTTGCCTTGGCTCTCCACTTCAAATTTTGCCAAATAAACTGTTTCAAAATTGTCTTATTTACTGCTATCCTGATTTTTTTCTTATTTCATTAGTTTTCTAAGAATTTTCTGGTTTGAAATTTCACTGCAATTTGCAATTAAAAATCTCTTATAATAACATGTAAAACATTTAAAAACAGGCATATGAACACAGAACACACTGCAACTGACCTAAATAAATCATAAACAGCCAGACAGCTAAATCAAACCCAATGGTATTTTTCCTTTATAAATACAAACAGCATAGTGCTTTGAATTACTCAAGGCACTACCAAACCCAGTATTTCTACCATCTCATGTTTCTCTTTACCTAGCTGGTTCGTGGGTTTCAGTTACATAGTTCCTCTTTCACTGGATGGACCCATTAAAATACTTAATCCAATTGTTACTTGCTAGGAAATGAGTTTGTGATCACAGAGAAAAGACTCATGGGACCCAAGTTTCAAGCCCAGGTGTTTTTCTGAGTTGCACTTTCCTCCCCATAGGACCAGGGTGATGATGAAGCATTATTTTAGTGTCAATTTAAGGGACTTTTGCAAGCTGATCCACCTGTTTCCAAGGAGCATAAAAGAACCATGAACAAGGTGTTCCTGTGCTCTTGAGAAAATTAATCCCTTCTTTCACCTCATTTCAGAGAGGCAGAGAATATACAAGAGGTGCTATTTCTCTACACCTAACTTCAAAGCCATTTGCAAATGAATAACTGGTAGAGCACAGATCTGTAATAACAACCAACTTCAAAGCCATTTGTAAATGAGTAACTGGTAGAACACAGATCTGTAACAACAACCGTGTACAACTGCATAGCCAACTGTAGCCTCTGGTCACATAGGCTTGAAGGATTATGGTTTGGAAAACTTTATTCTGTACCTCCATGCAATGCCATTTGAGATCATACAGAGGAAGCTTAATGATCAATGTTAGGAAATACCTGGTTCTCCAAAGATTCAAGTCTGCAACTCACCCCTGCCCCAGCCCCCATCTCTCTCCCAGTCTCTTAGATGAGGACAGCATAGTACTTCAATTAATGTATAAAAGCGCTGTTTTTATGCAGGACAGGGAAATAAAAATTGGCTCCAGAGGAATAGTTGGCACGGGGATGAAAGAGTTGAGAGAAGAACGTGGAAAAGACATAAGGAGTAAGATAACTCACATCCATAGGCAGGAATGAGTTAGGATACCTGGAACGAGTTAGGATAAGTGGAGCATCTGTGTACCATTCTGGTCCAGTGATTAGAGAAAAGGACAAGAACACTGAATTTACTGACTGTGTCTATCTTTTGGACCTGGCCAGTAGGCTTCACTCACCCCAGGTTGGAGATTGATGCAAACCACACCGTAACAAATGTTAACACCACTCAAAGATAATGTGTGACGTAGTTCCCTGGGCACTGCCCTGGTGACAGGCATCTACAGAGCTGGTGAGTCTACAAATAACACAACTCTCTACGTGGGGAGGAGGGAAGTGCTGCCAGAGAAAGCATATCGCCACTGGGAAAGATGTGAACACGAACAATTACAAGATAGATGAGCAAGTATATATGGAGGTACATACTGTCTTCTATCTCTGTCAGTTTCAGCAGAATGGGCACCGTGTGAAAAACACTGTGCTTCTGCATCTCATTCGGTCTTAGCCATTATGGGAAAGAGCCAGCAAAAAAGAAGCATTTATAACTGCACTTAGTTCAGGAGAGAGGACATGAACCACCTGCCCAACTGGGGAAGCCAACTCTGACCTTTGTCTAAGACAGACTCCAAATATTTCCTTGGGTTTGGGGGAAAGATGGATTCCAGGATGGAGCAAGAAACTCTACTTCTCAGTATCTGTGAAAAATAAGGTTCTGTGTAAAGAAAATGCAAAGAGTGTGTCATAGCCACAGGTGGCTACTCCAGGGGAAGAGACCCACCTGCACACTAAGGAAAAATAGAATTTTCCAGAGTAGAAAATGCATTTTTAAAATGATTCCAAATATCTCATTTTTGTTTTATCATTACCTCTTCCCTATTTCTCAGTATTTAATATAGATTTATGTAACCTACATGCTCTCATCAGTGTAAATTCTTCAGCATTAACACACTGGTTTTCTAATCTCATTATAATGGGACCAAAGGGCTAACAAATAACTTTCGCTGTAATGAAATTTTGCTATATTACGTATTTATTTCACAGTAAGATTTAACCAAAACCAATGCAAATCAAAATAAGTTACTTAAACATTGTTTTAATAGAGACACTAGAAAATGATTCTAGAGGATACTAGAATCATTTCTTGATTATTCCCTTGATTTGGTGAAATTCTAAGGGACAGATACACTGAAGGGAGGAGTGGGCACATTAGTAAATAAAAGATGGGTGCTACAATTGTGTCCACATTGAAGGAGTATCTGACAGAAAGATATCGACAACACAAATGCCTACGTTCTACTGAGCCAGCAAAAATTATTCAAGAGAGCTTTTGGTCAAACAATCACTGCCTCATAAATAATGAACAATTCTATCACCCATTTCTGCATGTTATTATTGAGCAGATTGTAGGTACTGCATGTTTGTGTCCCCCTCTTAAATTCATTGTTGAAGTTCTAACACCTAGTCTGATGATATTTGGAGATGGGAACTTTGGGAGGTAATTAGGGTTGGATTAGGTTATGAAGGTGGGGCCCTCGTGATGGGATTAGTGCCCATATATTAGGAGATGCCAGAGAGCTTATGCTCTTGCTGCACCCCCCTCTCCCGCATCACCCCCCCTACACACACACAAAGAAGAGGTTATGATCATGTGAGCACACAGCAAGACGGCAGCTGCCAACATGCCAAGAACTGGACTCAGGATGAAAACTATCTTGCTGGCTCTTTGATTTGGGACTTCTGGCCTCCAGTGTGTACTATTTTGTTATGGCAGCCCAAGCCAACTAAGATCACTGTTGTGATGAAAATATTGAAGGAAAAAGAAAAAGGAAAAATTTATCTTGCTTTTAAAAAAATACTCTGCTACGTATCTGAATGCCAGGGTTGGCTCTTTATCTTTGCCTAATGACTTTTTGTCCCCTTTTCTGAATGTCTGTGCTAAAAGAAAGCCTTCACTTTTTAAGTTTTCCCCCTCACTTAAACCAATGCAAATTAATGGGTGAAGTAAAGGTGCCCTAGATCCTTTCTTTTTCATCTTTCTTTGATTTGGACTGTTACAGACTGATTTTTTGAAAATTAAGTTTATTAAGTGAATAGAAGCCAGGGATTCTGTTAAATATCTCACAATGCACGGGTAGCCCCAACAACAAAGAATTATCTGGCCCTAAGTGTAGGCCTAAGCAGTGCTCAGGTGAGGGGAAGCCCCACCCTAATCCATTACAGGACTGAAAACCTTACCGATCAGTCTACTCCATGCAATAAGCAATTACTGAGCACCTACATGACTGTCTATATTCAAAGATAAATAAGACCCAGGCCCAACTTTGTTGACTGTGGGTGACAGAGAAACAAATAAACCTAAATGAGTGAACCTTTTACTCACATCTCTTTTGAGGCAAGGAGCCCTTTGAGTGGCCTAACTCCTCAGGACCTGACACTTGCAATTTATGGTGTGAAAGGAACCTAAATTAGTCCTAGTCTGAAAAAGAGAGGCACTCAAGGACATCAGGCACCTAAGACACCCTGTTTACAGGTCAGCTCGCCCCTCACCCTGGCACCCTTGCAGCTGACCTGCGGCTCTCAACTCTCGGTGGAGGAGTCAGAGGAAGAAAGAGTACGTGGACATCTTGTCATTGCCACATTCCAAATCACACTGTTTCTATAAAATCCAAAATGTCTTTTTGCCCTTGACTCTTAAGAGTTAAAATAAAACAATAATGACAATGAAACATGTGGCCTGCCTAGGAAATGCCTGTGTCACAAGAAACAGCAGCTTCTGACACTTTTTGTGCATTCCCAATCAAGAGTCAGGTTTGGTGTTGTGGTTTAACCACAACCTCATTCAATGCTCACAACCACAGAAGGCCAACCCCAGTTTCCTGATGAGCAAACCGAGGTTTGGAGGTGAAGGGGGCTGCCCTGTACATGTGGCCTGCCTGTGGCCGAAATAGGAGGCCTCAGCTGTCAAGGCCATCCATCAGGCTATCCATCCTGCCGGCGAGGCCTGTGGAACCTGCATTTCTGGGTTCAGGGTCACGCCTCAGGGGAGATGCAGGGTCCTGCAACCACAAGCCTTGGGGTTGAGCAGCATCAGGGATTTCCAGGACAACACCCACCATTGTCGCCCATCAGCTTCCAACTGGTTGATGAGCTGCTGGACCTCATGGGGACCTTCAAATGATTCATTCCCTAGTTACTCCCAACCTCTTGGCCTTCTTTCTTCACTTCCCTCCACTGTCTGCTCAGATGCAGTGGAAATTTTTTTCATGTCCTACAAATACTTCACATTTCCTTATTTCTCTGTCATCTCATTGCAACCATCTGGCCAAGATAGCAGTCTGAGAAGAACGTCCCTAACTGCTTTTTTCTGTGCCTGCGGAGGCATCGTAAGGGCAGACTGGTCCTACCAAACATTCACAAGCATCAAAGCAAGGGGGCCTTCAATGTCACCCACCCGGTGGCCCCATGGCACCTCCCTGGCTCATCTGTTTTTCCACTCTCCACAAATACTGCTGCAAACCTCCCTGACCTGCTGCCCATCTCTGAACCCTTCCAGCAGATGATCTGTTGCCTACTTTATAGAAAAAATAGAAGCCACAAACTGGACTGCCTGCATTTCCCTAAAACCGAACCTGTGGAAATGGTCTCTCTGCCCACCTGAGGCTAATCCCATCTTCTTGAGCCTTCTCAGAAGCTATGACCTCAGTGAGCCCCTCTATCTTGTACAAATTCAACCTGCTTCACAGGATCCTTCCTCTGATGCTAGAACACTCTTGAGCTCCTCTCATTTCACACACACACATGCGCGCACACACACACACACACACAGACACACACACAGACACACACACACAGACACGCATACACCAACCTCCTAGATGCCCCACCTATTACCAGGCCTCACCCTATCTCCCTCCTGAGCTTTTCAGCTGACCTTCATGAATAAGTTGTCTTACTGGCTGTCTCCATGTCTACAGCTCCCACTCTCTCCTCAGTCACCTGAATCTGACCCTAGCTCTACCATGGCTTTCACTGATGTCCTCAGTGACTCTGACATCACTCAATCCAACATAATTTATTTTCAGGCCCACACAGAGTTTTCAGTCCTCATTTTACTTGACCGCTCAGCATGCTCAGTGCTGAGATCCTTCCTCTGTTCTTAATAGATTCTTTTCTCTAGATGTTCATGACATAGCAGTCCTTGCCTCTCCTACCTTCTGAATAGATGATTCACTCTCTCCCTATGACTCATTCCAATCTTTAAGGGTTAGAGTTCCTTGATATTTGGTTCTAGGAAGGCCAAGAACCTTCACACCCTCTCCCTAATTGATTATACCTGGACCCAGGAGTTCAATTACCACCTCCATGCACACTACCCACAAAGGTTAATCTCCAGTCCAAACTTCACTTCTGAGCTCCAGTTTTGGCTCCAGACCACATACTTGCTACCTGATATTTCCTCTTGGCTCTCTTAAAGACTTTTCAAAACTTCATGCATTCAAGCCTAACTCAGTATTCTCACTCCTGTCTCCACTGCCCTCAAATCCCAAACCTGGTCATTTTCAAATTTCCTTAGTGAAAGGTACTACAGTTCTTCAGTTGCCCAAGTCATCCTTAATATCCCCTGTCTCACATCCCCAATATCCTCTTGGTATTTACCTCTGAATACATCTTGAATATATTCTCTTCTCTCCATTCCTTCCATATCACCATGCAACTCTGAGCTATCACCTTTATCTTAGAAACTCCTCTAGTCTTCCAATTGACCAGCCTATGTCCATTCTGCCCACTTCCCTGTAATTTACTCTGGATTTAAATCCCTGCTTTAAATCCAGCAATGTCTTGCCATTGTGTTCAGTACAAAGACCAGACTCTACTTCTCCAGGCTCATCCTGAACCATGTTTGCTTCACAACAATTCCTTCTCTCCATCCAAGCTATCCTTTCCCTTAGTCCCTGATGCTCTACTATCCGATGTTTCATGAGGCTTTTGAACAACTACCCTCTGCTGCTATGTTTCTTCTTTCTTCCCTGTGCCTCATCATTACATTCTGTCCATCCCTTCTGTTGTAGCTCAAATGTCTCTTTCTCAGAAACCTCATATTATTTCCATTCAATTTTGTCAAGTCCTCTTATAATAAATAGTCCCCTAAAAGTCTCACATAGGGGTGCCTGGGTGGCTCAGTGGGTTTAAGCTTCTGCCTTTGGCTCAGGTCATGATCTCAGGGTCCTGGGATTGAGCCATGCGTCTGGCTCTCTGCTCAGCAGGGAGCCTACTTCCACCTCTCTCTCTCTTGTCTGCCTCTCTGACTACTTGTGATCTCGCCTATCAGATAAATAAATAAATAAAAATCTTTTAAAATAGTCTCACATAAATTCTCCTTTATAGCACTTGCCACAGGTAGAGGCTGATATTTTTTTAAAAATATGGTCATTTGCTCAATCTATCTTCCCAGATAGAATGTAATATTTAGTGAAGGTAGTCTGTTTCTGGTTTTGGCAAGCAATATACCCCAATGTCTAATACAGAGCTTATCTAACAGTAACTATCTATACATGGTTATTAAATAGATCAATGAATGGATGCACAAATGAATTCTAATTCTTATGCTCTTAACCACAGTGCAAACAGAGATCTAAGTTTATGAGTTAAATTGAAGAACAATGAATGTTTTAACTTCATTTCCAATGACCAAGATTTTCCATAGCTTGCTAACTAAAAAATTATGTGCTTCTGTATTTCTCTACTTGGACTGGCTACCATTAGGTTGACTGTGTGAAAACTCATAGAGCTGGACACACAGTAATTACTCCATAAAATGTTTATTGAGCAGCTGATCTTAGAGTAAAAGAATCAGGATCACTTAGTAGGCTCATTATTTTGTAATTTACTTTCATGGAATCAAAGTTAAATATGGCTGTTTTCTCAAGAGCACTAGTCACTGATAACTACTTTTGTTTTTAGGGTATGCTTTGACTAGGCAAGGTACTGAATTGTGCTTGGAATATAAGTGCCCAGATAACTACTTTAAGAAAAGTCCCTCTAAGAATGCAGTAAAAGACTAATATTGACTCATGGCAATACTTCTCTGAAGGAGAGTGAAAACACTTCACCGACTCGTTACCTTTTGATGAAAAAACACATATCTTTCATTTGAGTCTATGTTCACGCTATGACCACAAATGAATGTGGTGGGGGCTTGCCAATCCGTCTCTCATTTTGTCTCATGGTGGGGCTGGCCAATCCATATCTCATTTTGTCTCAAACTGGCACTCAGGGAAAGTGGTCCTCATGCAGTTTTAATATAGGTAGGAGACCCCAGCCTCTGTTGCCAAGCTACTCATCAGGCCATCATGCTACCTTCATGGTGAACGACCAAAAATTGGGTGCTGATGCCAGTCAGCCATTTATTGGTTGTGTGTCTCTGGAAAGGTTATGTACTATTGTTTCTCCATAGTAAAGAAAAGAAGATAACACAAGAGAGAAGCACCTGCTGGTGCCTGCCACAGAGTGAGCACCCTTCACCTTCATCCAGTCTCCTTCCAGTCCTTGAGTGGCTCATCAGAAGAATAATTTTGCTTCTAGAGATCACCAAAAAGGCTTTGCTTCTGATTACCTAATTTTTTTTTTTAAGTCTTGACAATAGATCTTCCTGTGAGTTAAGCTTACACCTCCCCAGGAGACTTAATGAGGGTCTTGAGAAGCTCCCAGAGCACCCACTGGCCCATAAGAGAGCTGGTTGGCAGCCACAATTGCAGCTCAGGAATATCTGCATCCTTCCTTCCTCCACTGTTCTGATTATTTCTTGGGAAAAGAGGGAGCAAAAACAAAAATAGGAACTTTTCAATTTGTGTTATAAAAATGGTTTCAGGAAAGTAATTTTGCACAATAAGCCCAATTTATAATTGCACAGAACAGCTATGCAATTCTACTACATTCTGCATTTGCTAATAAAAGTTGTTAACCAGTCAAGATACGAGCTAGCAAAATGCCACAAAACATAGATTTGAGTTCGGTAAGGCAGTAAATACAGTATTTTGAGTACTAAAAGCAATTAACCACTCATGCTACTCAATTTGGTATAGCATTCATCAAGAGACCAAACTTAAAAAAATCACTACTAAGTGCTTTGCCAGGACTTTATTCATAAATGTTATAAAAAGTGATGCAATTTTGGAGGTCAAAGGAAGGGTTCAATGTTAATTCTCTGTACATTTTTTTCCTCTAGAAAAAGAATTCTGTATAATCTAACTTCTCACTGAATCCTCTT
This sequence comes from Mustela nigripes, assembly GCF_022355385.1. Lineage (NCBI taxonomy): Eukaryota > Metazoa > Chordata > Mammalia > Carnivora > Mustelidae > Mustela > Mustela nigripes. The sequence goes on along the minus strand of NC_081564.1, from coordinate 36,747,957 downwards.
TTGTCCGTACTTCCCCATAGTGTGTCAAAGACACTCTTCAGGACCATATAAAATCCTGGCTAATCTAGTCTTAGCCTTTTCCTTTAGGTAGAAACTCTGTAAGACTAGTTAGTCTCACCACTGTGAAAAGCAATTAACCTTCTAGTCTTCAAAATCATAAAAATATTAATAATGTCCTTGCACATTTTTTCTAATTTAAGAACAAGGTTTCTTAGTCTTTATAAATGGTAATGCTATTATTAATCTCTGTGCACATTAATTTCTAAATTATTTAATTTTAAGCAATTCAACAAAATCAATGCCTAATATTTTCCAAAATGCAAATGTAGTCTGAATCCAGTGGGCAGAGCAGCTCTCCGACTTGCTATTTGAAGATCTGTTTTGTCCCCCAGTAGCTCCACGGGCTGCTGCTGTAATGTGTACAACATCTGGTTTTTAATGGAGGTTTTTTTTTTTCCTCTTAGGGCAATGACATGGGTCTGCCATGTGTTCTGGACAGAAGGAGGGAAAATAAAGGAAATAATTTTTTTTCCTAGTAGGTGATCTGCTCATAATGGGAAAAAAAATTGTTAAGCAAATATTGTTGCAGAACATGTATTGATTTACTCTTAAATGTTTTCTCAATATGGTACATATTAAATAATCCTGGGCAAGTGATGTGAACAAGTTGGAAACCTATTGAGGTTCCTTCTGTGCTGTGAGATTGGTTTTCCTCCTGCTCTAGGTCTCTGGGGGAAGTGCACGTGGAAGGTGATAGTGGCAGTCACTTCGAGTGTCACAGTCAGCTGTGAGAGCCCTCCAGTTAATCTGATGACTTCTTCTTGGCCTTCCACACAGCAGAGGGGTCTTCTGCGCCCTCATTCCACAACAGTTAAGAACATGCAGAGCCAATCTAATTTGGCTGCCCTCTTAATCTTTTTTTTTTAATATTTTATTTATTTATTTGACAGAGAGAGAGAGATCACAAGCAGGCAGAGAGGCAGGCAGAGAGAGAGGAGGAAGCAGGCTCCCTGCTGAGCAGAGAGCCCGACACGGGACTCGATCCCAGGACCCTGAGATCATGACCTGAGCCGAAGGCAGAGGCTTTAACCCACTGAGCCACCCAGGTGCCCCTGCCCTCTTAATCTTAATGAGAAATATTCTGATTAAACCCTTCAGACCCTGGAGCCAGGAGATGGCACCGAGGCCATTGCTGCCTGCATCTGTATTCTCATTCATTAAGGAATTGGGTAGAAATCCTGATGCATTTCCTTCAGTGGGTGAATTCAGCCATTTCTTGAAAATTTCAGCAGTGGATGGAATTTATTCTGTAACTTTGATGGAGACCCTGGCCTTTGCCCTGGGACGCCACCCAATCTCCTGCATTTGGTGGGTGTCTGAAGGACATAGTACCAGTGCTGATGAGAAGGGTCTGGAGGGGTGCCGCACTTTGTTAATGGACCTGGGCATTATAAGTACCCTATTCACTAGCAATGACTTTCAGTATGTTGCCTTGCAAATTCCTGGCTTTTCAGGATGAGCGTTGATAGAAGGAATGATTGAAAGTGCAGTTGTAGCTGTGGGAGCAGACATCCCAGGAACCAGTGGGGACTTGCAATATTTCTAATCAGTTAGCTACTCTGTCTCATTAAACACTGATGGTGCATATTTGGCCACTGAGCTCAGTGCTTGATTACTGATGGGCTTCCCTTGTGGCTTTTCTAATATTTCATTGTTCAATTATAAAATGTCTCTTTTGGAGCTCTTTGCAAAGCAATTGGAGGTTGTTCGAAAGACTTGTGAAGAACTTAGAGAAACTCTTAATAATGACTAAAATACTGCCTTTAACTCAATTTCATAAGCATTTTTTTCTTTAATGATTTGGTTAAAAAATTATGAATGTAGACAGGTACTGAAAGAGTGTTATCGATTGGAAATTTCTATTAAATGGCACTGTCACATCAATCAATGTAATTTAAATTGATGTTAAAACAATGGCTCAGCACTCTGGAAAACAGTATGGAGGTTCCTCAAAGAGTTGAAAATAGAGCTACCCTAAGACCCAGCAATTGCACTACTGGGTATTTACCCTAAAGATACAAATGTAGTGATCCGAAGGGTCACATGCACCCCAATATTTATAGCAGCAATGTCCACAATAGCCAAACTATGGAAAAAGCCCAGATGTCTATCAACAGATGAATGGATAAAGAAGATGTGGTATATATGTACAATGGAATACTATGCAGCCATCAAAAGAAATGAAATCTTGCCATTTGCAATGATGTGGATGGAACTGGAGGGTATTATGCTGAGCGAAATAAGTCAATCAGTGAAAGACAATTATCATGTAATCTCTATTATGAGGAATTTGAGAGACAGGGCGCGGGGGTGTTGTGGGGGGTAGGGAAGGAAAAAATGAAACAAGATAGGATCAGGAGGGAAACAAACCACAAGAGGCTCTTGATCTCACAAAACAACAGGGTTTCTGGGGAGGGTAGGGATAGGGTGGCTGGGTTATAAACACTGGGGAGGGTATGTGCTATGATGAGTGCTGTGAAATAAGCCTGATGATTCACAGACCTGTACCCTTGGGGCAAATAATACATTATATGTTAATAATTAAAACAAAAAACAATGACTTAGAAGTGTAGGAAGTCTGTGGAATTTTTTAAAATCATAAAGCAATAAAATATGCTCAGTGTATTTTCAATATCAAATTAATTGCAATTTTCAGAATATGGAAGTTAACATATTTTAGATCAATACCTTGGATTAATCAATATGCTGGATTATAATAAATATGGATCAGTGCCTTCTCCCTGCCAGATACTAGTCACCATGAACAACAGGGCTTACTGTACTTTATATGTCTCCTGTGGAATGATAAATACCAGTTTCCAGACATTTAAGCAAATGGCAAAAAAGGTCAACTATCCTTGCTTGACCTTTGCAGCTGAAAGGGCAGAGAATTAGAAAATTCATATGTATTTTTTCCCATCCAACCTTCTGAGGTAAAAGAGAGAATCTCAATTTAAGTTTTGCAAATAGCGGGCTCTTACTTTGCCAATAGTGAAGAATCTTCTGTTTCAAGATTCAAGATTCAGTGAATAAGTAGGGTAATGGGCATAAAGAATTCTGACAATGTTAGTTTTTAAAGAAAGAACAAATCAACAAACTGGAAAATGTGCCGCAGTAGCCCGGAAGTGGGCTATGCAAATTGAATGCCACATATCTCTAACTACAGTGCCCAGTGGATGGCCAGGCAGAAACCATTTACAACTCACAGACTTCCAATAGAACATTCTGTCAACTTACACTCTCAACCACAAATTTAATATCAGAGGAGCAAGTCCAGTGTTGGAACATGTGATCAGCCTGCCCTGGTCTCTTATGCCTTCCTATCTTTAAAAGGGATAGGAGGTGTCTTACAGATTCCCAGCGTGTGTTGGCTCTATAAAACAGAGTGTGCTGACGTAGTTAAGACATTTGTAATCTGTTTATGTTTATTAGTAAGCCAAGCGCTTGCACAGCTGAAATATAAATTTGATAAAGCAAGGAATATCTACAAGGAAAGGGGCAAAAGGGACTCAGTTCCAGAAATGCTACAAAATTCATTCAGCCCTGAGTGTCCACTGCAGCACTGGCACGAGGCCAGGCCCAGAGATAGAGCAATAAGCAAAAATTCCTGGCCGACGACAAGGTCCCAGTCCAGTGGGCATAACTAAGCGACATCTACACACAGTGTATGACAAGGGCAGAGGAACTCACTGTTATCTGCAAGGTGACTGAAGACGAATCACGGCACGCAAATGCTATTGCAGAGTCCGACTCACTGGGCCCCGTGAAGCTCAGTCCTTCTCACGCGTCGTGCCTGTGTGACCGGCGTGCTGGCAAACACTGCCTCTCTTCTGAGAATGCTTCAAGCTCCCTGCTTCACTCCCTTCCTTGCAGACAGGCTGTTGGTGCTCCCGTGAGCTTGCCCATTTAGTGACCACATCTCTCCCACTGAAGCCTCTCACCGCCCCATCTTTATAGCATCACGCATCTCAGTGGGAGAAGTAATGGGCTGAGACACCTGACCCGTCATTTTGGCAAACAGACTGTTAGCACACGTAGCCATCACTCTAAGTCCCTGGAAATGTCTGCTCACTTTAGAGGGGCAGGGTGGTGGCCCGGGGTGTAGGCTCTGCAGTAAGATCTGGGTTCAAATCCTGGATCTGTCATCTTTGGCAGCAGGACCCAGGGTACACAATGTAATTCCTATACCTTGGTTTCCTCTCGGTAAAACAGGGTGAGACACAGGGTCTTTAACATAGCATTGAGACTATCAGTTCAGAACATCTCAGTGAACAACACACATGGTACTCCTACTGTCAGCTCAGGGAAACAATCGGTGAACGTCCTCCTTTTCTCTCCTTGACGTCTGCCCCTGCTCCTCCTCTGATGTCCAGTTTTTATGTCTCCTCCCCCTTCAAAAGTGGATGGGAAGTCACTTCCTCAGAGAAGCGTCACTGACCCTCTGGCCCCTGTGCTGCTCTTTTCTGGCACTTACCTCAGCCATAACCTGCCACGGCTTCGTGTTAGTCACCCTCACTACACCGTGTGCTCTGTGACAGCTGGGACCAGCTCTGTTCTCATTCACTGTGGTCTCCTCCATGCCTAGAATTGTGCTGGGTGTGTAGAAAGTATGTGCTGAGCGGCCATAAGATGGATGAGGGATTCTGGCACCACAAAAACAGTTCTGTGGAAATGCCTCAGGGCCCTTACATGGTGAGGGGACAGCACCAAGTGGGTGGGCTCCAGCCTCTTTCCCCTCCTGGGAACTCAGCTTTTATCTTTTTACTTCTAGATTATCCACTGGATAATGAATCCACTGGAAGACACAAAATATAGTTTGAAAACTCCTTGCTTTCATAACTCCTTACAGGAACTTAATAGCTTTTATCACAGGAATCTATGAGATGCTATAACTAGATACTTTCATGCTGTCTGTTGCTGAAGAAGCAGCTCAAATTGCACACTTATTTTCGGTGAAAAGTTTATCACCCCAAAACATACAGAAAAGATAAAGTATTTTATGTACCGCAACTTCTCTAAGGAAATCTTTAGATAGAGATTAGGTAGAAAGTTCAAAAAAGTGAAAAAAAGTAATCTTTTGACATAAGCATAATGAAGAAACAAACAACCCTACCCCCTGCAATTTAGCCAAATGCAACCCTCTTCTAACAGACGTGCCCTGAGGGTTGTCCAATGCCACAGAAAAAGTTAGTGACTGAACCCAGAGTCTCAGGACCTCAGGGAAGAATCTCTCCACTATACTTCAGGATACATGTATGAAACACAGATGACTAAACTTTTATTCTCAGTCTCTTTCCTGTATGCACACATTTGCATTTCTTTCTTTTTTTATTAACATATAATGTATTATTTGTTTCAGGGATACAGGTCTGTGATTCATCAGACATTTCCCAGCGCTCACCACAACATATACCCTCCCCTATGTCCAACACCCAGACACCCTATTCCTCACATCCCCTTCCCCTCCAGCAACCCTCAGTTTGTTTCCTGAGATTAAGAGTCTCTTATGGTTTGTTTCCTTCTCTGGTTTCATCTTGTTGCATTTTTCCCTCCCTTCCCTTATGATCCATTGTCTCTTTTCTCAAATTCCATATACCAGTGAGATCATATGATAACTGTCTTTCTCTGATTGATTTATTTCACTTATCATAATATCATCTAGTTCCATCCACATCATTGCAAATGGCAAGATTCGGGTATTTTTTGATGGCTGCATAGTATTCCATTATATGTATATACATATATGTATATATATATGTGTGTGTGTGTGTGTGTGTGTGTGTGTGTGTATATATATATATATATCACATCTTCTTTATACATTCATCTGTTGATGGACAGCTAGGCTCTTTCCATAATTTGGCTATTGTGGATGTTGCTGCTATAAACATTGGGGTGCATGTGGCCCTTCTGATCACTACATTTGTATCTTTGGGTAAATACCAAGTAGTGCAATTGCTAGGTCATAAGGTAGCTCTATTTTCAACTTTTTGAGGAACCTCCATGCTGTTTTCCAGAGTGGCTCTACCACTCTGCATTCCCACCAACAGTGCACCCACCAACAGTACTGGTAAACAGTATGGAGGTTCCTCAAAAAGTTGAAAATAGAGCATTTCTTTTTTAATTAGACCAATATGAACTGTGAAAGCAATTGCTTCTTCAAATGGCCAGAGGGTGATTATCTAAAGGTGTGTTCATCAGCAAGGCGGAAAACACCTGGGTTTTTCCCTCTATTTTGTGTTAAAGCATGGCTTTGGGTAGATATGTCTGTATTTCTTTGAAATAAAAAGGACTTGGGCTACAAAATGCATTAGAGGTAAGACAGCGGTTCTGACATCTCTGAGGAGAAATTTCTGACCAAGCAGAAAGGCATTCTTCTTAAGAAAAGGCCTGTCAACAAATAGAGTAAAAATGTCAGAGACATTGAAATGGCTTTTGACACAGACTTCAGTGCCAATCTATTTAACAAAAAGCAAAATCCTCCATGTTTCTGCAGAAGAAGTTTGCTTTTATGTTTAAGTGAAGACTTAACAAGGGTCAGAGAGGAAGTAAAATCACAAGGTGTCTAGAACACATTCAGCCCTGGGAGCCCAGCTGGGCATGAGGTTCCCTGCAGGGGTTTCAGCCAAAAGTGTTATTAATCCACCTCTGATGAGCGTACAGAGAAATGTCTAAGTATTTGTCATACCTTAATATATATAGTGCTTGTTTTAATGCCCTTTCATATTAACTCTCCTTTGATCTGATCAGCTATTACTTTGTGAGGCAGAGAAATACCTTCCATCTGACAGGTGAGGAAACCAAGGCTCACAGTCTGAATGGTTTAGCTGCATCAGGCAGCAAGTGTGAGGCTGGGCTTGAAGTCAGTTCTCCTAACTTTCCTCCTAATCGCACCTCCCATGGGGCAACACAGCCAGTCAGCTCCGAGGGTGGTGTGGACTCTGGAGGAAAACCCAAGCTCCAAGTCTGTCATTTACCAGCTGTGTGACTTTGGACAAGACACCTGTCCTTGGCCTCTGTTATCTGAACAGTAAGTAAAATGGTAACCACAACCGTTAGATGGAAAAAAGGGACAAAAAACATGAATGTGTTGTGATATGGGAAGTGAGTGCCAGATGAATCTGTTACTATCTTTACAACCACCATCACAGTGACATATTAAGGAAACAACTATTATTTGATGCCACTGCTAAGAAAGTTTTTTTTTTTGAAGAGTGTGATTTTCAAAGTTATAGAATAAAAAGTAGATAAAGTATATGAATTAAAATCTATGTTCACCAGGGGAAAAAATTTTTAAAGCGTCATCTTTCTAAAGGCAAAACAAAAGAAAATAAAAAGGTCACCAGGATAGCTATTATCTACAATAGTTCAGTCATCTTGTCTTCTGTTTTTTTTTAGTTTGGTTTCCAGTTTCCTGAAATACCTGTTATTTTATTATTTACTTTATGATTATTTTATAATCTGATAATTTGCAAATCAAAACCACTGAAGTCTTAGCAGTTAAAATCTGAAGGAAAATGGCATCATGTAAAATTATTCAAGGAAAAGTAAACAAATCATTAAAGAAAAGAGTAATAAAACAGTGAATGGGGAAGAATCATGTAAATAACAGAACAAACTGTTGTCTCTGCTAATAAATAAAGTCTACGACATAAATGATACAGGATGTACCCCCACAAGGCAACAGTAACTATGGCAACAAGAAGAGATGCAATGTACTCCGAGTGACTCAACCAAACACCTAATTGACATACTAAGCATATTCAGGTATATTTTCATATGGTACTGAAGTAATATATACCCTTTATTTAGGTAAAATTACTCATATTAATAGCTATTCCTTCAATTTATACAGACAGAAAAAATTTCTCCTGTCTTTCAACTTATATAATATCAGCATAACTTTTGAGAAAACAACCTAAGTGTACTGGGGTCAGCAACAGCACTCTCATTTTGTACTTCTCAGCAAAGATTATTTTTAAAGATTTTTAAAAAATTATCTGACAGACAGAGATCACAAGTAGGCAGAGAGGCAGACAGAGAGAGAGAGGGAAGCAGGCTCCCTGCTGAACTGAGAGCCTGATGCGGGACTCGGATCCCAGGACCCCGAGATCATGACCTGAGCTGAAGGCAGAGGCTTAACCTACTGAGTCACCCAGGCACCCCTCAGTAATGATTTTTAGGTCCAAAGAATTTTAGTTTAGAAATCTACAGTGACGAATGTCCGATGATATAGTTAAGAATCATTTACATATATTCAAGATACCGGATTCTGATTCTCTATTTAGACACAAGGTGCTTGGCATCACCGTTTACGTGTTCTCTCCCCACAGTCACGAAATGTCAGAATAGCAGTCCTGTCTACATAGAGGGACCCAGGACAACGTTTGGATGAAGGGCTTTTAAGAAAAAGAATTCTACCGCCTCATTCCCTTAGCTATTCCAGCATCTTGAACATTCTCTCCTCTCTAACCCTTCTGCTGTATCCTTTAGAATGAGCCCTGAGCTCTTATTAACTATATCCTTATAGGGTATAAACCCCAAGGTTAGAAAACTTTTCCCTATAAAGCAGGCATGTTCTCTTCAGGGAGACAGTACACCTGGGCAGTTTTGTTTTGCTTTGTTTCAAAGCTTCAGCACCTGTCATCAAAGCAAAAAATGTGTCGCCCAATATCAGCCTGTTGGCCCTCGGGTGCTTTCTTTCTTTGATCCCTGATATATTGGATAGGTAAAGCTTCTTTGCTGTAGCCTGGGAATATTTCCCTTTAGCACTAAAATTAGAGATGAGGGAGAGAAGCCTGTAAATGCCCAGGGAGAACTGGCAAACAAAAGAGACAAATGCTCTGTTGTGGGGAACATCCATTCTACCCACAGTCATGGGAATCTTCCACGTTCAGAGAGTCTGGGAAGGGAATATCCACATCCCCTAAACCTGGGAATAAGGCAAACTTACTAGAATTCCCCCGTCACCTTGCCTGGGATGATGCGCTTGAATCTAAAAACCCAAGAATCCCATTTTGAGTCTGGAGAAAGACTACGGTGCAGTGTTGGAATACAAGCTGTGACTGTATTCTAGAAAAAAAATTCTGTTTCTCTGGTTGTCTCTTCACAGCTCTCAACAGAGAACAAGTAGAGGCTCATCAGCTGACAACTGGTGTCTGCACTCCATCCCCTGACAATGTTCACGGGACCGGCTAAGCATGCCGGCTGAAGAGACTGGGATAGGGAAAGCTGTGTTCTCCCATAACCACGGACGGTGTCAGTGTGGGGAAGAGGATGTGTCAGAGGCAGATTCCAGTTTGAGAGGGTTATTTTTGGAATACTCCAAGGAAGCGTATGGCATGGCTGCCCACACTGCACCAGACTTGGTGCTGTGGAGTTGAGTTTTCAGAGTTGTCAGTCCTTCAAGCCTTATAACTAAAAATAAATATCTACTTATTAAGGCAGATTTATTTTTACTCAAACTTTTTTTTTATTCTTGTACTATAACTTTTCTCCACATTGGAATTTTCAAAATATTTTGTCAATAATGCTTATGTATTAAAAATCTATAAGCTATAAACTATGTCTAGATTCCATCAAAACAAAAACTGGCTTGCTCATTTTCAAGGGCTTCTAGAACTTGACAAGAAAAGTCTTCTCAAAAAGCAGGATGAAGGGAATTTTTGGAAAGATAATATAGAACATATTAAAAAATAAACTAAAAAAAAAAAAAAGTTCAAGATATCCTAGAAAGAAGGCTAAGAGGCATCCAGACCCCTCCACCTACTTCCAAGAATTTTATTCCTGCTTCGAGCCTCACTGGCGGCCATGCTGAAGCTCTAGCAAGCCCAAGAGTGTAGGAGTTTCAGAGCATCTGGCAGAGAAACAAACTCATCATTCAAATCTCAGCACCTCCAAAAGCTCTATCTCAACACCTCTAATCTCAGCTGGTCTCTGAATTGGGACTCAGGGCTCTGCTATTTATTTTTTAAAGTAAAGCTCTCCTTTTTAATGAGAAACTTTTATTATATTCAATTCTCCCTTGAAAGCTCTAATTATTAATATTTTAACTGACATCTGAAGAAAGCAGCAGACTGCCTGCAGGAGAGCATTAGCAAGAAGAAAGGCAGTATCAACGCCCCAGAAGAACCAGTGTATCATGTATGTGGTCTTACCAGGCTACATATCTCTGCGATGACTGTTATCTTTCCAGACTAAACTGAGAAGATTCATTACTTATGCCTTTTACACCATGTTTCTTTTCACTTGTCAGAATGTCTGTCTTGACTTAATTGTGGGTACCAAGCTCCTGTCCTTAGAATCACCTTTTAGCCCCTTGCAAATAGTTCCCTACCTTGCCCCATGGACTCCAGCTTGATTCATCCCTCTCTCTGGCCCAAATCACACCAAGGACTGCCGAGTCATCACAGAGATCCTAAGTACTACAATTACATTTAAAAAAAATTAATGTTTTATTTTTGAGAGCAGTTTGGGGTTTATAGAAAGTTGACCTAATAGTACAGAAGTTCCCTACGGTTCCCCTCTCCTAAAAACCACTGATTTTTTTTTGCCGTTTCTACAGTTCTGCCTCTTATAGAAAATTATATAGCTGAAATCATAGAGTATACAGTCTTCTCAGATGGCTTTTTTCACTTAGCAATATGCCAGTTTTAACTCATTTCTTTTTAATGTTAATAATATGCCACTGTGTGGATATACCACAGTTTACTTACTGGAGGACATGTTGGTGGCTTCCAGCTTTTAGTGATAAGGAACAAAGCTTCTATAAGCATTTGTGTGTAAGTTTCTGTGTGAACATGAGTTTCAAGCTCACTAGGGTAAAGACCTAGGAGCAGAAATGCTGGATCCTATGATAGTTCTGTGTTTAGTTTTAGAAATGAACCTCCTGACTCTTCCAGAGTGGCCATGCTGTTTCGTGTTCTCAGCCGCGCCAAGTGACAGCCCCTGTTGCTCCACAACCTCAATGGTTTGGGGAATTGGGGCCATCCCAACAGGTGTGTAGGCACATGGTGTTGTAATTTGCAGTTCCCTGATGACATAGGACGCTGAGCATCATTTTGTGTGCTCATTTAGGTCTGTGTCCACTGACGCTTCTGTTCCTATCTTTGCCCTCTTAAAAAGTGGGCTGTCTTCTTATGGTTAATTCTTAACACTTTGTGTATTTTGGACACAAGTCTTTTATCAGATAGATGTTTTCCAAATATTTTCTCCCAGTCTGTGGCTTGTCTTTCCATTTGCTTGACAGTGTCTTTCACAGAACAGAAGTTTTAAGTTTTAATGGAATCTAACTTCTCACGTTTCTCTTTTATGAACTGTGCCTTTGGTGTTGTATTTAAGAACTCATTGCCAAACACAAGGTCAGAGAGATTATCTCCTGTGTAGTGTTCTAGAAGTTTTATAGCTCTGTATCTTACACTGAGATCTGTGATCCATTTTGAATTTGTTGCACTTGTGATGTCTTTGTTTTTTGTCTTTCTTCTCTCTCTCCCTTCTCTCATTTTAATGGAAAATTTATGTAATTTGGTTTTCTCTCCTTTCTTGGAATATTAATTATACTTTCTTTAAGATTTCATTCATTTCACTTATCCATAAACTAGAATCACCTCATACATTATGATGATTTTAAAAAGCATTTGAAAAAACTGCGATTCATTAGACCAGTTAAGAATATGAAAAACAGGAGATTTTAATTTACTTCTGTTTACTCCTTTAATGTCCTTTCTTTATCTAGGTCTGCCTTTCTGACCCATATCATTTTCTTTTTCTTTGAAGTACTTCTTTTAACATTTCTTTCAAGACAGGTCTACTGGTGATAAATCTCCTTTTTCCTTTGTTTTTTTTTTTTTTTGTCTGAGAAAGTCTTTATTCCTCCTTCACTTTTGGAGGATAATTTCCCTGTGTTCAGAATTGTGGGTTGTGGGTTTTTTTTCCTTTTAATACTTTAAGTATTTCACCCTACTCTCCTTTTGCTTAGATGGCTTCTGAAGAAAGTCGAGTGTAATTCTTATTGCTTCCCTATAGGTAAGGATTTTTTTTTCTCTGACTTCTTTCAAGATTTTCTGTCTTCAATTTCTTTGGTTTGAATATGGCATACCAGGTGTAGAATTGTTCATATTCATCCTCCTTGGTGTTTTTGTGTTTCCTGGATCTGGGGTTTGGTGTCTTGTCAGTTTTGGAAAATTCTCAGCCATTATTATTTCAAATATTTCTTCTGCCCTTGTTTATCTTTCCTCAGATCTTCCCATTACACGTATTTTACACTCTTTCTAATGGTTCCTCAGTTTGGGTATTCTGTAGCACCTTTTCATTTTCCCCTTCGCTTTTCAGTGTGGGAAATTCTACTGACATCGCTTCAAGCTCACTGATCCTTTCCTTGGCCCTGTCTGGTCTATCGATGGGACTACCCAAAGCATGCTGCATTTCTCTTACAGTGTTTTTTATTTCTAGCTTTTCCTATTGATACCTTTTTAGAGTTTCCATCTCTTTGCCTATATTACCTCTCTATTCTTGCATATTCTCTTTTCTCCATTAGTGTTCTTATCATAGTTACATAATCACAAAGCTCTATCATGGTTAAATCCCCAGTCTGATCATTCTAAAATGTGTGCCACATCTGAGCCTATTTCTGGTGCCTGCTTTATCTCTTCAGTCTATTGCGGGTTTGTTTTGTCTCTTAGCATGCCTTGTCGTTTTTGTTGAAAGTCAGACAGGATGTATCAGGTAATAAGAACTTAGGTAAAATGTCTTTGGTGTGAGATTATATGTTAAAACAACAAGCAGTTAGGCTGTTCAATGTTTAGTTCATCTGTACATGTCGGATGTCAGAGGTTCCAGCTTCCTCTAGAATCCTGTTTCTGTCTCTATTGTCTTTGGGTTTCTCTAGCAACTCCTTAAACAAAGTCTGTGTCTCAGAGTTCTCAGTTATAAATCTCCTGTTATTTTATTGCATCCTATTGATGTGGTGGTCAACATACTGGTTGGGGAAGAGGTCTAGTGTCTTGTGATTAAAACAAGTTTTTTGTTTTTTATTTTGTTTTGTTTATGGGTGTGAGTGCCTGTGGCCTTAGAGGAGTTTATTAGACTTTCTTTTTTCCCTTCCCTTATGTGAGACACACAGCTAGAGGGGATTGGAGTTGTTTAACTGCCTTTCTCCCAGGACATATAAACCATTGGCAAAATAGTTTCCCTTAAGGGCAGGACCTCCACTCTCTGATAGACCTGAAACTGTTGCTGATTTTCAGTTTGTTCAGCTTCTTTTTTGTGAGGATGAGAGTGATGACTTATACATCAAAACTGAAACCAATAATTTCTTTTACCTGTGATGATTCCCTTAGGCCAACAATGTCAGTTAGAATGCGGTGGGAGAGTCACTTTTTCCCTCAGTTCCCTGTGAGAAAAAACCCATGGGGCATGAAGCCCAAGAAGGCTCTTAAAATTCAATGTATACACAGCTCATAGCATAAGTTGGTTTTCTAAATAATACAATACACAAAGTGTATTATACACTGATAATTTGTTTCTATCTATCCTTCACCTAAACTAAAAATGGCAGAATGTATTTTTCACCCAATTTAAAGGACATGTGGTAGTCTCTAACCTAACGAAAAAATTATGTAGTAAGCATGGAATTCACTGTTAGGGATCACAGGGCATTTCCAAACTGAGCCATCAGGGTCTGTGGAGCCGTAGCTAGGGTTGTTGCTGGTCTGAAGGGTCATGCCACACAGAGTGAGACAGATGCTTGGACAGAGAGAACACTAATTTCAAAGATGAACTTCAAAAAACCACGCCCCAAAACCAAGACCCCACAGTTGATATAAATATCAATTTGCTATTAAGCTCCTTCTCTCAGACACTCTATTTTAGTGTGCAGGGTAAGGAGCAACAACTTACTCCTTCAGTGGTGGTTATTCCCACAAATGTCCTCATGTGATTGTATGAGTATTTATTGTGACTTTGAAATGTAAAGGCAAAAAATATATATATATATATTCATGAATGAGCATTTAATTAAATAAATTTTGGTAGAATCACTCAGTGAAATTTTGTGGCTGTTAAGCAAAATATGGCAGAAATTCTACCCTCAGTATGATGGAGTAGCTTCAGTAGACCAACCCTCCTACAAAGGATGACAAGGAAAGCAGGCCCACAGATGATTCAGGTTGGTATTATAAGGCACAGAATAAATAACTGTGACTAATGTGTTTAAGAAATCAGATGACAAAATAGAGAATTTTACTCAAGAATTATAACCCAGTTTAAAAACCATAATGTGTTGCGGCACCTGGGTGGCTCAGGTCATGATCTCAGGGTCGTGAGATTAAGCTCCATGTCAAGCTTTGTGCTCAGCAAGGAATCTGCTTGAAATTATCTCTCGCCCTCTTCCCCTCCCCCCGATCTCTCACTCTCTCTCAAATAAATAATCATAATGTGAAAATTCTAGAACAGAAATATGCAAAGAATTAACTAAAAATTCATTCGGGAGAGCAGTCTGGAGACTACTGAAGAGAATATTAGTGATCCTGAAGAAAGATTAGTGGAAAAAGAAATCCAAACTGAAGCATGTAGTTCAAAAAGAAAGGAAAACACAGAGAATAGCATATAAGACATATAAACAAGAAACAGTGTAATATATTTGTAGATCAAATCGCAAGAGGAGGAGAAAAATGGGGCATAAGCAATATTTGAAGAGATAAAAGTCAAAAAAATTCCAAAATAATGAAACCCAGTTATATACCTACAGACATAAGAAGCAATATGAACCCTCCAAAGACAGAGGGAACTACATCTGGGCACTTCATAATAAAACTTCTGAAAATCAAAGACAACAGAATATTCTAAGCAGCTGGAGACAACAAGATACATCCCAACACACATTCTCTTCAAAGGAGACATAATAAAACCTCAAATGACTTCTTGAGGAAAACTAGGGAGGTCAGAAGACAATAAGATATCATCTTATTAAAACCTGAAAAAAAATTAACTGGCAATTGAGAATTCTATAACCAGCAAAAATATTCTTCAAAAGTTAGGGCAAAAGAAAGACACTTATGGAAAAGAAAAAACATAGCTAGGAGACACTCTAAAGGAAATATAAAAAAGAACTTTCACGGAAGAAAAATGATCCTATACAATGATGGATATTATACTAGCTATGATATCTACTAAAAGAATGTACATCCAACAAAGTAATAGAGGGAAAATAGTATAATAAAATAAATTCTTGGTGAATAAAAAATAAAGCAAGAAATATAAAAATAAATATGACACTATTAAGAAAAATAGAAAACAATTATTAAAATGATAGCTATAAACCCATCTTAATGGTGATAACATTGCAAATAAATGTATTAAATATTCTAATTAAAAGACTGCTGTATTCAGATGGATATCAAACTAAGTATCACATGCCACTTCCAAGAGACATACTGAAATATAAACACAGAGATGAGAATATAAAAGGATGGAAAGACTAACACTAACCATCCAAATGTTAACCAGAGAAATCCGATGTACTAACATTAATACCAGATAGAGCAGACTGTAGGGAAAGACATACTAGGATAAATAAAGATACATTTCAAAATTATAAAAAGAGAAATTGATTAGGAATATAAAATAATTCTAAAGTTACATTAACCTAATAATGCAGCCTGAAAAAATATATACAGAAAAAGGAGAAATCATCATTAATTCTACAATCATAGAAGAGGGATTTAACACAGTTCTCTCAGGAACCAGTAGAAGAAAAAAAAGCAGAAAAACAAGCAGACAAAAAAAAATAAGAAAGAAAAGAAAAGTAAAAGTAGTATCAGTAAAAATAAAAATCTAATAACATGATTAACAAACTCATTGTTCAGAATATGTTCTCTGACCACTGTAGAATAAAGCTAGAAACCAATAAAGATAAGATAATAAAGCCCACAAGTATCTGGAAGTGAGCAATTAATAATCAACCCATAGATAAAATGATGCACAGTGTAAATGTGAAAAAATTTGAATTAAATGGTTATGAAATTTGATAAATCAAAAATAGTTTAATGTTGGAAAGTGATCTTAGATTAATATTAATAGCTTTAAGTGCATACTTAAAAATTAATTATCCAGGCAATCATTTAAAGAAGTTAGAGAAACAATAATAATAAACCACAAAAAAAGGGGAAATCAGGAAGACTGAAATATAATAGCAGAAATTAATAAAAGAGAAAACAAATGCACAGTAGAAAAAAATCAACATAGTCCAAAGTAAGAAATTTTAAAAATCTAAAGTACTCAATCTATTAAAGAAATTGAATCTATAATTAAAATTTTCCCATTAAGAATTCCAGGCTCAGATAGCTTTTCTGGTGAATATATCTAATTAGTTAAGAAAGAAATGTCACTTTCCTTCCATAAATTTTTTTGTGGAAATGGGAAAAAGAGTACATACTCCCAATTCAGTTTATGAGGTCATCAGACTTTTCATACCAAAACACAATGAGGTCTTCATGAGAAAGAAAATTCACAGACCAACTTCTCTTATGAACATATTTGAAAATGTCCTTTATAAAATACAGACGTTCTCACTGGGCATGAGCTAAATACAAGGTGAGCTTAATAATTAATGGAGAAAACTGAATTCTCTATGACCTTTGCAAATTTTGATCAAAATATTAAAAATATTTTACTGTTGATTATAGTTGTTTAGGGAGATTTAAACAATAGAAGGGGTAAGAATTTTAGTACACTGTGATTTAAAACATTAAAAACATTGAGATAAAGCGTTATATTTCTTTCTAAAAAACGTTATCAGAGGCGAGCAGTGTTGGTTTTCCTCATGTCCTCTATGTATGATACAGAGCAAGCATCGTTTCTGTGCTTTGGTAAATTGTCATACTCCTTTCTGAGTTTGGGTCAGTTTCTACCATCTTATTTTTCACATGTACAATGCTCTGAATATCTCTGCAAGTCCCTTTAACGTGAAGGGCTCTTCCCGCAGAACATGTTCATCTGGTTGTCCCAGCAGCTTCTCTTTTATGTCCAGAAGTCTGCTCTCCCCGAGTCCCTCTGGCAGCACAGTTAGTGTCTCTCAAACGAGGCCTGTGCCAGCAACTCCAGGGTGGGCTATTCTTTCTATAAATCTGTGAACATTTGATTAGACTTTCACTTCCAGTGTTTTCATTTTGTTTCTTTACTATACTTTCGTTAAGTTGGGGCCAATGGAGTATCCACTTAAGTAAAACATCCCATGTGTTTGTCTCTGGGAGCAAGAAGGCCATACCCTCCATGCTTTGCTGTCAGTATGTGAACTGAATAACAGAAGTGCTCAGGCCAGTCACTGACAGCCTCTGAAAGAAGAGATATTATTGGTCACTGATCATTAGGCTGATCTGTGAGTTAGGTGGTGATTTGTGGACTAAAGGGCTAGCACTTTGTGCAATGGTCCACAGTTAACATACTGTGGTAACTGAAAGCTGAATTGTGTTGTTAGGGGACTGGAATTATTTCATTGCATATTCAGCAAGGTGAGGCCTACCTGTATTGGTAAAGAAATACTGGTTCTAAGTTCTGACTGAGGTGGTGGTACATGAATATTTATTTATTGAAATTCATTGAAGTAAGACACATAAAACTTCCAGACTTTTCCAAAAAATATGGTAAACCTCAACAAGACATTTCCTTAAGAAGAAGATGTGGTCCATATACACTACAGAGTATTATGTCTCCATCAGAAAGGATGAATACTCAACTTTTGTAGCAACATGGACCGGACAGGGAAAGATTCTGCTCAGTGAAATAAGTCAAGCAGAGAGAGTCAATTATCATATGGTTTCACTTACTTGTAGAGCACAAGGAATAACATGAAGGACACTGGGAGATGGAGAGGAGAAGTGAGTTGGGGGAAATCAGAAGGGGAGATGAACCATGAGAGACTGTGGACTCTGAGAAACAAACTGAGGGTTGGGGGAGGTTGGGTGAGCCTCGTGGTGGGTATTAAGGAGGGCATGTATTGCATAAAGCACTGGGTGTGGTGCATAAACAATGAATTCTGTTACACTGAAAAGAAATTAAATAAAAAAAAATCACTGTAACTCACCACATTAACAAAATAAAGAGAAAAACCATGTGATCATCCAAAGAGATGCAGAAAAAGGCCTTTGCTAAAATTCAATCCCTATTCATAAAAATAAAAACACAAACTAAAAGAGGAGGCAGTTTTCTCAACCTATTAAAGGGCACTACAAACACTACAGTAAGCCTCATATTTAAAAGTAAACTTCTGAACACTTTCTTCCCGAGACTGAGAATGAGACAAAGATACCTTGCTATCACATTTCTATTCAACATTACACAGGAGGTCCTGGCTCAGAGAAACTACCTAACATTATTGAAAACTATTAAAGAATGCCAAATTTAAAGGAAGGATGTACCAGGCTCATGAAGGAGATCATGCCAGTTCATCTGGAATTGATCTATACTTTCACTGCAATTCCAGTCAAAATCAGAGTAAGTTGTTTGGGAGTGTGTGTGTGTGTGTGTGTATGTAAATAGACAAGCTCTTTAGATATGCAAAGGAACAAGAATAGCCCAGCAATCCCAAAGAAAAAGAACAAAATTGGAGAAGTGGCCTTTTTGGCTATCAGGATTTATGATATAAAGTTAAAAAGTCGTAGTAATTAAACCAGCATGGTATTGGCACGAGAACAGACAAGTCAATAGAACAGAACACACAATCCCGAAATAGACCTCTACATACATGGTCACTTAATTTATGATAAGCAATGGGGAAAAGAAGGTCTTTTTTACTAAATGATGCTGGGTCAACTGAATATTCATATAAAAAGTGAATCTTGGCTCCTTTGTTATGTCATGTATAAAAAAATCTGTTCTAGGTGATTTTTAATCTGAAAGATCAAACAGTAAAGATTCTAGAATAAAAAAGCAGAATATCTTCATGAATGTATAATAGGCAAATTTTTTTTAAACAGGACACTAGCAATGCTAACCAAAATGGAAAGGATTAATGCACCCTATTAAATTTTGGACTTTCTATCGATCACAAGGCCCCATTAGGAGAGTGAGATGGCAAATCATAGACTGGAGAAGGTATTTGTAATATATCTAACCAAAAATAGACTTGTTTACAGAAATCAAGAATTCCTATACATCAATAAGAAAGGGACAATCTAAAAGACAAATGGGAAAGACATTTCACAAAAATAGGATGTTCAAATAGCCTATAAACACAAAAATGTGTTCAAGCCTATTTGGCCCCAGGGAAACGCAAAATTAAGAGCATGATTAACTAGCACAGCAAACCCAAATAACTTGCTAAGACAAGGGTCTGAGAGTATTAACTGCTGACAAGGATTTGGAGTGCCTGCAAGTCCCAAATCATGCTGGCAAGAATGTATTGGTGCAACCACTTTGTAAAAATACTTGACACCAGCTCCTAAATGCAAACCCATTCAATTACCCAGAAATTTCCCTCTTCGGTCTGTACCCTACAGAAATGCACACACAGGTCCACCAAATCACATAAAAGAACTTTTCTAGCAGCACCACCACTGAGAGGGCAAAACTGAAAGCAACCAATATTAAAATGGACAGATAAACTGTGGCATCTTCATAAAATTGAGTAATATGCAGTATTAAGGAGAAGAATAAATGAAACAAGATGGGATTGGGAGGGAGACAAACCATAAGTGACTCTTAATCTCACAAAACAAACTGAGGGTTGCTGGGGGGAGGGGGTTTGGGAGAAAGGGGTGGGATTATGGACATTGGGGAGGGTATGTGCTTTGGTGAGTGCTGTGAAGTGTGTAAACCTGGTGATTCACAGACCTGTACCCCTGGGGATAAAAAAATATGTTTATAAAAAATAAAAAATTAAAAAAAAAATTAAAAAAAAAAGAATAGCCAAATCCTAACTGATAAATGAATAAATGAGAAAGGATGGATAAAGCAGTGTTGGACACATAGAAGGCACTCAATAAGCATTAATAATAAATATTAAAGTGAAAAAATAATCAATTTGTTCAGTAAATGCTTAAAAATTATCTCTTGTGTACTTTGTACTGATAATATGAAAAATAATTCAGTTGGATTATGTGTAGGAGTAGTTATCTTATTTGTTATTTTTAACATGTCTTCTATAATTGCATTTCTCTGAAAATTAAAAAAATCAATACTGAAAAAATGTCTTTATTTAAAAAAAAAGAATAAGCAAAGAATCAAACAATGATTCGAATGAATCTCACAAATGTAATGTTAGCAAAAAGTCAGACATGAATGGATACATACTGTGTGATTTCAATGATAAAATGATCAAAACAAGGCAAAGCAACAGTGAGAGTGACAGGAATCAGAAGTGTGATGTCCTGACTGGAGGTGGTAACCGGACTGCACGATGGAGGCTTCTGCTCAGAGTCTATTTCTTGACGCATATGGTGACTAAGTGAGAATAATCTCCTGAACTCGTCTAAAATTATTACTTAAAAAATAAAAGAACGTAGCAGGTGTACATGAGAGCCATGTACCTCATGCAGTTAGAGGAAAAATTCAACTCTAGTTCACCAAACATGATTCTATACTAGTAACAAAACAAAAAGGTGAATTACAGATCCAAAATAAATCTGTGAGGGATTTATTAACAATGTTTACCTTTTTCATGCTTATATTGTGTTATTTTTCGCCTGATGAAATGTTTGGATTTGTAAAAAAATGAGCCTTAGTTACACATTTGAGAACAAAGGATAGTAAACAGTTAAAATACAGGTTTTCTAGCTGAACATTCTACAATACCAAAGATGTCCCCTGGGGCAGGGCACTGCAGTGGCCTAGACAGTGACATGTGTCTGTGGTACCTAACCAGTAGCTAAGTTTTAGCTGCTCTGGTTCTGGGCTTTCTAAGTGAGCAAAAGGGCAGACTGCTAAGATGTACAGGTCCTTTATACTTGATGGAAATGCACTTTCATCAGCTTCACTCAACTTGTATTCAAAGGAGCAGATTTTATGCAGTTATCTGTGGAACATTCATGGAGAAGGTAAAACCCTGAAAGGTCACCACACAGATGCCCAACTCAAGTCCAAAGAAGGGATGTGGCACAGCAAATATGGCAACGGTATCATCATGCATTATTTTACTTAACAAAAGACGGCAAAGAGAACTACGATTTGCCATGTCTCATGCATAACACTTGACAGGCTTACCTGCAAACCTGTAGTTTAGGAAGACAAACTCTAACTTCCATCAATTTTACTTCCAGACACCCTTTCAGATAATCATGTTTTCCTCAATAAGTTTGTATGACTAATTAAAAATTTCTATCATCCAATCTTACTTTTAATCATTATTATGGTGAAAGAAAGACAATCGTATGTCTAAGAAGTATTCTTGAAAATTATGGGTAGGTTTTTAAATTTTATATCTGCCAGGAATCAAATTGTGAATAAAATCATTTAGGAAATAAAGATGTTTCCAAGTAAAAACTGAAAACAAACCCAAGATATGAAAAACACAAGCTGCACATGCATGTGTACACACGTACACACAATCTTTAAATATCAGAAGTACAAATGTGGAGAACACATTTTAGCCCATTTTCCTTTTTAAAAGAGTACTCTGATGAATTAAGAAGGAGTTTATTCATATCTATACCCAGAACAATAATAAGCGTAAGAACTTAGAATTTATGCTCAGATTTATAGGCTTGCAAAAAATAAAAGCAAAATAGTAAATAATTGTTTAATGTCACAATCACACCCTGAACTCTCCCTTCTCTGCAACAACTTTCGTCCAGAGCAACTTCCTCTTTTTTCTCTATAAAGCAATGTTCCTCTCTTTTGTTCTCTGGATTTGCCCATGCTTTTACCAGAGATGGCTTGTCCCTAATTACAATTCTTGCTATTCCTACCTAAGTAAACTCATTTTGCTGGTAAAATAACTGGTTGTTTTATTTATTTATTTATTTATTTTTAAATATTTTATTTATTTATCAGAGAGAGAGAGGGGGAGAGAGCGAGCACAGGCAGACAGAATGGCAGGCAGAGGCAGAGGGAGAAGCAGGCTCCCTGCCAAGCAAGGAGCCCGATGTGGGACTCGATCCCAGGACGCTGGGATCATGACCTGAGCTGAAGGCAGCTGCTTAACCAACTGAGCCACCCAGGCGTCCCAGTTGTTTTATTTTTAAGGTCGGCATTATAAACCTTTTAAAAGTGATGCAGGAAAGAATAAGTACACAGTGAATAAGTTAGAAGAGATTTCATCTTTCACATTATGCAAATGTATTTTGCTAGTGATATTTTCTATTTTTATAAGGATGATCCTCATTACTACTTTTACTATGTGAATTACAAAATTGACTGTGTATCTGTTTTAACAGGAACATATACATAATTACTCTGTGGAGATATTTTCAAAAGTGTCAAAATATGAATTAAAACACTGACACTTTTTAAGAGCTCCTTATATGGCTCCAAAACACATGTTGTTTACAGAACGGAGGCTCTGTAAGATGGATTAGAACATTTGTATGGAGCAGTTTCTAAAATATCAGTCATTTATTTTATTTAAGGCAATGTTCAGATCTGATGATATTACCCAGAAATGCTTCTGGTTAGGGAGCAAAGTGTAGATGCACAATGAAACCAAAGTAACTTCACCGCCTTCCATTTTCTTCGGAAAAGATTCCTCCTCTCTTTGTGGCTGAGATGGAATCAGGAGTCGTTCGGCTGGGAGCTGAGCTTGGTGCCTGCCTGGAGTGAATGGGTTAGCTCTGCTCAGAGAGGTCAGAGCTCTTTTTGGACAATGGCTGCCAAGCACTCTTTCTTCCTTAAGAAAAGGCTACTAAGCAATCATACTGGAGAGGAGTGCAGTGCTACCGAGTTGTTTTAATTTGCTGCATTTTTTACCAAGTCAGCAGAAAACTCACTAATTTTCTTTTCCTCTGTAAGAGAAACAGGGCTCCTGCCGTGTTCTGGGAGATACAAACATGCAAAACTACTATGGCTGAAGACATAGGATACTCATTACAAGTCACCAATGTTTTCATCTGATTAAATAAAAATTATTGCACTGAAAGAACACAACTGAGGGGAAACTTATTCCTTAGCTAGCTTGCTACAGTATAACCTCAAAATTATAGACACAATTCTATCTAAAAGAGCGAAACTTATTTGGAAAGAAAAAGAATTAAATGAAAACATGCAATTATTTTTCCTACACTAATAATCCTTCAGCTTTTAGTTTTAAGTTTAAACAAAGCTTCCCGCCCCCGCCACCCCCTTGCCGCCCAACAACTTTCTTGGGTGTCTTAATACTTAGATACATTTTCCAGTTCCTCAACATATAAAAATGCCATGAGATGCTCCTTCATGCCCTAGGCAGATGGCAGAGAAGTTCCGCCACTGAGACCTTTACTTCGATAGGTCTTGATTTGTCTTATCACGAATGAGGATCACAGAAATTACAGTCTAGTTCTTTCACTTTAAAAATGAGAAAATCAAGGTTGGGGTGGAGAAGTATTAGAACCTACTTGTCTGTAGGGTTGGGACTAGAACACAAATCTCTTCTTGTCTCGTCAAGCTCTTTCCACTATCCCCTCCTGGAATGATAAAACCAACCCGGCAAACAAATCAGACATTCTTCACAACAAAAAGCACAGTCTGTGTTTTTGCTAGTGTTTTTTGTTTTTTGTTTTTTGTTTTTTTTTTTGTCTTTTTACCTCTGAAGAGATTATCCAAGTCAATATCTTCTTTTCCTTTGATTTTCAAACACTTTGCCTGCTGTACAAGTCTGGGCAAAGAACAGAAATAAAATCTAGATTCATTATCTGGTGAGGTAAGAATAAATCATGACAGAAGCACAAATTTAAATAGAAACCACAGGCTAAACAATAGTGAATTCGCAGGTATTCTGCTGCACAGAGCCTTGTTACAATTCTTCTTCAGTTTAAGATTTTAAAAAGGTATTTTCCATCAGAAAATCTAACTTTGAAATCTGCAACCTGAAAGCTCTCCACACCCCCTCCAACCCCCTTTCAGTCTGTTACAGCAGAAAGTTTCTAGAACTCTCTGGGGGATGATCCCTTCAGGTTCTGAGAAGGAGCTATCAGGGATGATAAGGGATGGTACGGTTAGCATGTGGGTAAATAGTAACTGCTCTGATGATTTTAGCTCTTATTTTAATCAGAAGATTATAGACATTGTGCTTAAACAACTGTATAAAGTAATTTAGTTATACGGTTGAATGTCAGAGAATTAATTAACTTTTAAAATGCTCCTGTATGCAGTAAGGACTAATTTTGTAACTCTTCCGTCATGCAACTTTATTACAAACTTGAGGTTCATGGTTTGTAATGAATATGGAAGTTGCTAAAATGAAACTTTTTCCAGTGTTGCTAATTACCAAGTATCATTTTGAGTAGAGAGACCTTGAAATCATTGGTTAATTTATCTCTATATATTTATGATTTTCACAAAAATTGTAATGGTTTGCTTTGCAAATGCATTTTCCTATTGCACTTGTACAGCAGCTCTCTCCTTTTATCCTCACTGACAAGCTTTCAAGTACTGTTTCAATTTTTGTTTTAGATGAGGACACTGATTCAGTCACCAAAACCTTACACAGGAATCTAAATGACTTATACATAATTGGAGGTAATTTTATCTATTTAGGACATTATATTTATAATATCTGTCATGGTAAAAACATATTCTATCTATTAGATATATATATTTTTACCATTAGACATTTTAAGAAAGATTTTATTTATTTATTTGGCAGGGGGAGCAGCAAGCAGTGGGAGGGGGGCGAAGCAGGCTCTCTGCTGAGCAGGAAGCTGGACACAAGGCTTGATCCCAGGACCCTAGGATCATGACCTGAGCCAAAGGCAGACGCTTAACTGACTGAGTCACCTAGTTGTCCCCTGTTAGACAATTTTTAATCAAAAATGCAAGAAACAGAGGAAGAATTTCTTCTGTTATCCCACCGTGGATTTTAAAATGAAGGACTAGATAGCTACTTGTGGGACACGCTTGCTCTGGGTAGTAAAGCTGCAGTGTAGTGGGGAGACCAGCACCCTCGGCAGAGAAAACCTGCATCCAGGCTCTAGGCTTGTACCCTGGAGCTCATTTCTAAACTCTCAGCTTAGGTCTTAGCTTCCCAATGTGCAAAATGGAGACTGAACAATTCACGGAACTCTGTATTATAAAATAGTTTGCAAACTTTTATTCGGCACTGATGTGTACAAAAATGTGAGGAATACTTTCATTAATCAATACGCTTAATTTTCATTATGCTCTGCATATATACAGATCATCAGGATTTATTTATCTCCTTGTAGGAAAGAATATGAGCAATAGAAAGAGGGCTTGGATTTAGGCAGTGAACAGCTGGTGGAGAGAGCTGGTCAACATGGAAAGCCAGAGGCACAGTGTGCACACTCAATAGCCATGGTGTTGTCATTTTGCAAAGAATAAAATGGAAAAAAGTACCATTTTAGTCTGCTTATATATTTTGGCAAATATTTGTTTGGGTATATTCCCCAAACTTTACAAACTGATGAAACTGAGTTGACTTTCAAACCATCTTAAAAGCATCCCTTTACAATAGATCCTGATGAAGATCTTGATTCTATCTTCAAAATTTGAAAAATAGAAGCTAGGATTCCTTATATAACTTTGATGGGGACTTTAAAAAGCAATTTAAAAATAAATGAAATAAATTTACTGAGTGGCTTTAAAATAAAATTCCAGGCACTGCCGTTAACCACAGACGTATTTCAGTACAGTTTGGCTTTCAAAGTGATTACATCACTAGGGAGATACACCAAGTCAAACCCTGTAATCAGTTCAGGCTCAGTAACATTTCTTGAGGGAGACAGGCACCTTCTAAGGACCCTAGATCTTCACTCTGTTCACCCTTATTTCATTCTCACAAAAGCTCTCTAAGGTAGAGGTATAAGGCCCTGGATATAAATAAAGAAACGGAGGCTCAGAGACACTAAACCACTTTTCCATCTTGGTGAGTCAGTGGTGAGACGAAGACTTAAGTCTGCAGACTCCAAATCCAGGTTCCCCCTACTCTGTGCATCATTGTCCAGGGCTTGCGGAGCACTCACAGAAGGCATCAAGAAGCTGTCACAAGGCACAGCAAAAGAAAGGGAGAGTCAGGAATGCTTCTGACAGCTGGAGGGAGAGACGGCCTGGAGTGAGGCAGGAGGGGGACTCTGTGGAGGATGCAGTTGGGTCTGGTCCTAAAAGAAGGAAGACGTGCAGGACCAGTGGGCTTGTAAAGTTCTAGAAAATTAAGGTGGGAGAAAAGCAGGAGCTGCAGCAGACCAGGCATCGGCACAGTAAGAGAGAGGATGTTCAGCAGCCACAAAGAGGCTCATCAACCTACTGGGCCGACACACCTGCACTGTGCAGGGAAAGGAGGGCTTGGAGGTGAGGCTAAAAGAACAAGCTGGAGCCAAGTTGTGGAGAGCCTTGCACGCTGTTCTCAAGTATTGGACTTCCTCTTGCTGGCAGAGGAAATGTGATTGAAGTGTTGCATCTGGAAAGAGTCTCCTGCACGCCGGCGGGCAGCAGAAATGTTTGGTGATGATTAGGCCAGTAATGTGCCAAAGATTATTTGTTTGCATTTTAGCTAAAAAGGCCATACCATTGAAATTTCCAGGTATTACTCTTTCAACGGTAATTCTGCTTGAAACCTGGCCCATACCTTTTTATCATAGTTCCAGGTGCTCCAAACAACCTTCAAAGTCTTTTATTAATGTGATTGCTGGTACAGCAGAAATGTCAATGTGTGTCTATGTACCCCTGATTCCCTCTACACAGGAGTGCACAACTTAGAGAATCGCTGCTTCTGTTGGGGAGACTGGCCACTGTCATCCTATAGTCTCTGCTACTCCCATTGATTTTCCACTTGCCTTGTCCTTTGGATTTTGCTACTTCCGGTGGAAAAAAAGGGGCTGCATGCTCTCCGACCCCCTTTCTATGCTGCTGCTACCTTTAACAAGGCAAGTTAGTGGCTTCTGTTTCTGGGCTCAGTAAATGCTAGGCCCTGAACTAGATGTCTAACATGAAGGAGGCAATATTACTCTTATA
Organism: Mustela nigripes; assembly: GCF_022355385.1. Lineage (NCBI taxonomy): Eukaryota > Metazoa > Chordata > Mammalia > Carnivora > Mustelidae > Mustela > Mustela nigripes. The sequence goes on along the minus strand of NC_081564.1, from coordinate 36,720,804 downwards.
TCCATGTGTTGAAAAACACAAAGAAGTTAAATAAGTCACACAGTAAGCTGAAGACCTAAAGTGGAAAAATCAAAATTTGGAGTTAAGTCAGGTTAGTCTAAATGTAGTCAGATGCTGTCTAGAACAGGAGTTGCCAAGAGCAGCCCGTGAGTCAAATCCTGCCCATCACCTGCTTCTGTGAATGGAACTGTAGTAGAACACAGCCTTGCTCATTCATTACTTACTGTCCACGGCTGCTTCCCACTACACTGGGCAAGCTGAGGAACCAGTAGAGATCCTAAGACTGGCTGAGCCTAAAATATTTACTCTCTGGCCCTTTAGAGAAAAGGCTTGCAATAAAGGAAAAGTTTCCTAAAGCCAAAAATATACATATGACATGTGATAGTTTTACTTACTACCTTTTCACAAAATTGCCTTAGTAACTCTAGTTAGTTATCACTTACAATAGGGCTTCAAAGGCAAATATTGAGCTCTGACTTTTTATTTTTTAAACGTATTGCCCAGGTCCAATCAGTATTTCCTTAAGGTTTCCCTACAAGCAGGTATTACATTCAATTCATTCAAACTCATTCATGTAGCTTTACCTACATGCAGGTAATATTACATTCAGCCAAAATGGTATCTGCCACCAAGAGACTCAGAATCTACCAGAAGATACAGATGGGTGCAGTGCCAGCTTTCACACAAAGCAGATTGAGAAAAGGGCTCCAGGTAGAGATGAGAAACTGCTTTGGTATGACAAAGTAGGAGTGGATTTTCTGCTTAAAAGGCCTGTGAGATCAGAAAAACCTTTCAGGAGGAGAGGGGTTTGTGCAGGCCTCCAAGCAAATTTCACTAAGGGAAGCGTGAACACGGAGCATTGCAGAAACACTGGCAGGTGGCGGGCTGGTGGGGGAATGATGCACGCTAGGTGCGGTGTGTGATGAGGTGAGATGAGCAGGCTGGGGATGTGTCATGAGGACTACAAGGGCTTTCTACACACGTATATATGGATTCTGTGTGTGTGTGTGTGTGTGTGTGTGTACACTTGTGTGTATGTGTGTTTGTATATGCGAATTTAGTTATAGTAACGTAAAATAACTCAAGAACCTATAAGACCAATCTAAGGACAGATTCATACAGTAGGTTTAGTTTATAAATAAAATGTAATTCAACTTTTAAAAACTACTGCATTATCAACCATCAATAAATGACATACATATAAAAATGTTTATTGCAGCATTATTTAAAGAGGAAAAATACTGGAAACAACCTGAGCATCTGTTGATTGGGGAGTTAGTTGAATAGAGTATGTCTATGCTATGAAAAATGATACGTTATTTAAAACAATGCATTGGACCCATTTGTGTGAATATGACAAATTACCCATGACATACTGTTAAATAAGTAAAACATATTTTTAAGCTAGTATCTCTTATTGTCAGACGTTAAGCCAGCAAACAATATTTTTACATGGCAGTCCATAAGAGACAAGGAAAATCTGTTTTTTCTTTTTCTTTGTGAGCAGACTTAGTTGTTTTAAGTCTTTAAAACTTTGCCATATGAAAGTAAAAGTCCAAGACCAGATTATTTTTCTTGTGGCCACAAATGCTGACTTCCTGTGCCTTGTTCAGGTGCCTTGTTCAGAGTGCCATTGTAACCTTGGGATAAAAATATGTGTGCATTTTATTAAAGTTTCAGCATTTAATGTCAGTGTCCTTTAAAACGTCACTGACATATTAACCTATCAGGAACGCAGCCTCTTTCCCCTACACTCAATATGATTGCATCCTAATCTATCCAGAGTGATATAAACCAACCTTGAGAGAAACATTAGCATAAAATTACTATAATATTTTTTAAATGAATGTATATCTGAATATCCATATGCATACATAAACACAGAAAAAGTGTAAAATACAAGTAACCTCAGGAGGCACTGAGAAGTGGGGAGTGAGAAAGTATGTTTCTAAAAACTTCTCTATTACCTGAGTTATTGCAGTGGGAATTTTATCATATTTTTATAAGCCTATATGTTAGGTTATTTAACCAGAAAAAGGCTGAGTATTATTAATTTTTAATTTTTTCTCTTTACTCTCCTGTATTTTCTAATTTTCCTATAATACAAAAAATTGCTTTAGTTATGAGAAAAAATCATGTTAAATGTCCCCATTTTACTATTTGCAATGAGTGAAAAATAACTGTTTTAAAACCAGATCAAGGATGTAGCTGAGAACAAATGCCCACTGGTGCTTGGGCAACAAAGTTCTGTTTTTCTGGCGTGCGGGAACACCAGTATTCCTTTATGCAAGGAACCGTGGACATCTTAGCACACACTGTTCTGAAGCATTTAATTACTAAGAGGCTGGGCCAAGGCAGGATTCCAGAAATCCAGAGATCCACAATAAATTATAAAATGCCTCGTGAGAACCAGCTCAGAGAAATATTTTTAAAGATCTTTTTAAGGCATACATTGAGTATTTTATAACATTTCAGCAGAAGTGTAAATTTGTTTACAAACCACCAGACTATTACGAGGCGCCACAGGAAGCAAGGCATGAGGAATCCCATGAGGGCCAAGTCCTTTTTCCCTAGTACCGTCACTGTCTACGTTCCTGAGCTGATCTTGACACAACTCCATTCTCAATTTGCACACTATTCAACAGAGCCACCCCCCCACTTTTTGCCCTAATGGCGTGGATCTGCTTATGGTCTTTAGGAGGTTAGGATAGGAAACTGCTGGAAACTTTGCAAATGTTGCCTGTTCACTCTCTTGTTACTTTGGTGGCACTTAGCCACCAAACAGCCTATGGTTTACTTCTGTTTGCTCTCCTCCCCTCCTCTTCTTGACAGTATACTCCATGCAGGGATGGGGCAGTTGTGTTCCCTGCCATATGCTTGGCACCTGCCATACCACTCAGCCACAGTAGAAGCTCCACATGCATCTGCTGAACAAATAAATGTTGATGCAATGAGTGAATCAACATGCCTTCTGCCAACTCTTCCTGCCTGAGTTCAAGACCTCAGCCCGCCACTTTTACTAGCTTGGGCCATGTTCTTACCACCAAGTGAAAGCTTACTGAAGACAAGGATTTTTGTCTGCTTTGTTCTAGCTGTATCACTAGAGTTTGGAATACAACTTTTTTAAGTATTTGTTCAAAGGGTAAATGTTGAATGAGTGAATGAATGAATGAATGAATGAATCCAATTTCAGGAAGTAGCTATAGTCAGGATCCCAATTCTGCAAGGCTAAGTGTCATTCAGGCATTCATCTACCATAATCCAGTTCTATTCTAACCTAATCTTGAGTCTAGAGGAGGAAGAGGTATGGAAGAGTGAGCAGAGCAATGACCCAGAAGTCAGAGGGCTTCAAGTGAACATTCATGACAGTGTCAATAGGGAACTCAATTCTTTGGCTCTGGTAATCTTATTTCTCTGTTGAAGAAGCAGGACTACATGATCTTGGGAGTCCCTTTCCACTACAAACCCCAGGATTGTCATAACCCACTAGAGGTCCCTCAGAGTGTGCCTGGAGGTGTGGAGAAGGAGGGAGTTTGTCTGGATCGTGGGGGGTTTCCTGTCTAGCCACAACCTGTACAGAGGGTTTCCTGGGTGTCCAGGAAAAATCCTGACATTTGACCACTGCTAACTTGATTAAGCGATATAACTGCATTTCAGATGCAGAGGAAGAGTTCAGACTAAATAAAGGTTCAAATTTCTATTTTGGGGGCAAATTTGTGTCGTACATACAAAATTAGAACTGGCCCAGTTGCAAGACATTAAATTCAACAGTTTTTATAAAAATGGAAAAGATATCAATAGTTTCTATTATGGGTCAGGCCCAGTCATACTTTCTATATATCTATATTCAAGATCTACACCTCATACATTATATTCATCTCACAGATGAGGAAATTGAGACTTTAAGACACAAACTAATGAATACAGCTGAACCAATCAACTAAGATTTACTAAGAACCTATAATGTGACCAGGAATGAGGAAAAAAACAAAAGCATAATGAAAACTGGTTCATACACTGTAGCAGCTTCCTGTTCTTTTGAGAAAATAAGGCATACATATAAAGTAAGCTCTAAGAAGGCCCATGTAGACACAGACAAACAAGCTATTGATGTGTAGTATAGACCAAAGCATAAAGGAGTGAGGAGTGTTAAGAACAAGGAATGGGACTATCTCTTATTGGATCCATATCCTCAAACCTACCAAGTCCCTGGCACAAAGCAGCTGCTCAAAACCTATTTAATTGGTTGAGTGCCTACTGAGCATCAGGCATTATACGAAGTGTCAGGAATACAGAAATGTGTACGATGCGGTCTCTGACATCAAGAAACTCATATGGGCTGGAACTGCTGCAGAAAACGTTAAGGATACAGCTGAGCCTCTGAGAAGGGAGAAAATGCAGGTGGGAGTAGATAAAGTAGGAAGAATGGGAACAAAGGCACTGGCCCAGGAATAAAAACAATATTGTGGGTGATTATAGGGAGTGAGTGGGACACTGAGTGGGCTTTATCTCCCCAAGCAGAGAATTTATGTGGGAAGTTGTAAGAAAAACATTGATGGATTAAGGAAAACCTAATGACTAGGAAGGTTGATATAGGAAACAACAGACTAACACTGTTTTAATTCTGAGAATGGACCCCATAGCAGGTATTTATGGGGCAGCTAATTTGAGTAGTGGAAATAAACTAGCTGGCTCACGGCAGCACAATTTATTATGAGGATCATTAAGGAACTATTTCACTACACGCCATTCTCTCTGATTACCATAGCTTCCTCAGCCATTTTTATTATCAGTATAGGCCTTAGGGAAGTTCATAAAATTTATAATATAGAAGGCATTAGGGGAAAGAAAAATGAGATTTACTAGGCATTTTCTTAGGGTTTTTTTTTTTTTTTGAGAGAGAGGAAGCGTGCATGGAGGAGGGGCAGAGGAAGAGAAAGAATCGTAAGCAGCCTTATGCTCAGCAGCACGGAGCCTAATGGGGGCTTGATCTCATGACCCTGGGATCATAACCTGAGCTAAAGGCAAGAGTCAGATGCTTAAATGACTAAGCCACTGAGGTGTTCTTCTTAGGTTTTTCTTAATAGCAATGAGTATGAATATGACTGAATATTAACAATGGTGTTCTACAAATTATGTAAATTAGAATATGTTAAGCTGCTTTGGGGAGGCAAAAGAAGTTATTAAAGAATACTTAGGTGGCTGGGAAATGCTGGAAAGAAAATGCTCCACTCAGACCCAGGGAAGCCAGCTAACAGATAATAAGGGGGGAGGGGACAGTTGCATTTCAAAGTAATTTAGATATGATGAAACTGTTTTAATGAGTATAATTTTACTCCCATGTTGCAGAGAGAGGCCTTTAGTTTATTATAATGAAATGTGTTCAAGATAGAAGATATTGTATTATATATACTATAAATAAAAATAAATAGTTTGGGGGAAATCATGGTAAGATTCTTCCCTTCCAATAGTTCTGTTTTCAAGAAATAAGAAATAAATGCATCACCAGATGACCCTGAAAATCACAGACACAGTAGAAAGTCATCTAGACATAAATTCAGCCAAACCCTTCAGAGCGTTAAGCTGACATTCTTTTGCTAGTCTAACGTAGTTGAAATGTGTGTAAGATTTGGAGTCAGGCCATTCTAGACCCAAATCCTAATTTTCTTACTAATTGTCTGTGCGATCCTGCCAACTCTGCCCAATCTCCTGAACCTGCAGTGTCCACATTATAAAATCAAAATAAGAATTACTATAAATAGGGTTGTTGTAAGGATAAAATTAAACTAACATGATGCATACAGACTGTTTAACACAGTGTTTTGTGGCCCAAAGTGTGGGTGATATTAATATTAGATAGTTATTATTACTGATACTTCTAGTGTTACTATTATTAGTTTACTGAAACAGGAATATGCTGGATTGAAACAGAACACCTATATTTGGGTCCCAAATCAGTTATTATTAAGGATCTCAATTTCCTCACCTATAAATGGCAATACTATGCTGACAATAATATCTGTTTTGTCTAAATCACAAGATTATGGGAAACTTCAAAGGTAATGTATGTGCAAACTATAAACTGTCAAAAATATCCCCTTTCCTCTAGAGTAAGTATATACATAAATGAAAGAAACTCAAGTTCAAGATCATTTGCCTGTACTTAATGCACCAGGAATGTAATACTTCTCACTCTATTAGCATAAAGGGAAAATGACAGTCTTTCAGTAATGAGGGCCTATTGTGAGACTGGGTCTTTAAGAGTTGTGTTAACATATAATATTACTTCCATGAATGTGAATCTTGTAAACATCTAGTAGTATATAATCTACTCAATTTTAAAACTTGACCTTCTATTCAGAAAATGTGAACATAATCAAATGAATAACTAATAAACTCCCTCTACCAAGATTAATATGGAAACAAATACACTTCTAAAAAGTAATTACAAAACTGGGATGCAGTTAGGAAAAAGACAAAATTCCCTAAATTTCTGGACAGCACCTAATTGATTTGGGAAAAATGTCAAGAATTAATTTTACATTTTGCACTTGAGTTGTCAGAAGTCTGAGATTCTAAAGTGACAAGTGTTGCTGGTATAAGCAATTACAGAAGGCCTGTCGGTAGCTCAGTGATGTATTTGTGGATGGATGGATGGATGGATGGGAGGGGGATGGAAACTGTAACTCTCATTTTCACTAATTTATCCCCCATTCTTATCCTTGGACGTGAGCCAGGTGAGAATCATTCCCAACAGATAGAAGAAAGAGATTGAATTTAAATATCCTCCACCTATATCTACTGTTTTGTGATTTTTAAGAGCAATGATTTGGGTTAGAGCAAACTCAGCCTCAGGAAACCACAACAAGTAAACTGTAAAGAGAATTAAAATATATTTTTTTCTGCTCAGAATTAGTGTTACATATGATTCCTTGATGATTTCTTTGCTCTGTTCTTCCCTCTCCCTGGAATTCTAGACCATGAGCAGGACATCATAGAGATTGGGGTAGAATCAAAGTGGGCACTCCAGCCAATACTGTGCAAGCATTGTCATGAGAGCTGATTAAATGAAAAGAAGTGGACTGGGACTGGAGCACAAGGAGGACTTTGGTCTTGAGACTGGAAAACAAAAGAAGGCTTAAGAAGGGATTCAAGATGTGCACGGTATGACTCCCCTCCCCTCGCCCCGTTATTTACACAGCACTGGGCGTACATGAAATAGGATTCCACAGGACAGGGTCATGTGTCATTTTTCTACGTGGTAATCAACTAACATTCTCTACTTCTTCTTTCTATCTGTAGTAATTATGCTTATCTGATCTATTTCAGTGTAAATCCCCTTCAAAATGGTAAAGCATAGAATAATGTATTGAAAAGAGTAAGTTCTGGGGTGCCTGGGTGGCTCAGTGGGTTAAAGCCTCTGCTTTCGGCTCAGGTCATGATCCCAGGGTCCTGGGATCAAGCCCCACAAGGGACTCTCTGCCTAGCAGGGAGACTGCTTCCCTTCCTCTCTCTCTCTGTCTGCCTCTCTGCCTACCTGTGATCTGTCAAATAAATAAATAAAATCTTAAAAAAAAAAAAAAGAAAAGAAAAGAGTAAGTTCCAAAGAGGAATTCAAGAGAGAAGAGGCCATATATCTGTGTTTGCTGAAAAGAAAGGCTTAGCTAGCCTCAGAGAATGTGGCGGTTTAACAGTTTGTGTTTTTTTTTTTTTGGAAGTGGTTCAAAGATCTGTTTTGTCTCTCTGACTTTTGACACTGAGGATGAATGTCTAAAATGTTTACAAGAGTCACGAGCTAAGTTTTTATTTGGGAAATAAAAAGGTAACAGAACAGAAAGAATATGAGCAAAAGGATGTACTGATCTCTATAATTCTGGGATAAATAAACACCATTCCTTGGAAAACAGTTTTTTAAAAAGGAAAAAGTTCTCCCTCAACTAGGACACGGAAAGGATGCTGGAGCTCTCAACTACTTACAGTTGTAAACAGTGTGGGTGGGAAAGAGGCAGTAAAGAACAGCTAGACCCTATGAAGTTTCAACAAGAGAAGTGGGCGTCTAACAAATAATAAAAAATGCACGACACAGCTACGAAAATAGGCATGCGTATCTATAGGAAATAGATGGTGCAGTAAAGGAGAGGTAATCTGCACAGAGGTGTGCAGAAGCAAATCAACTACTCAACAAGAAGGAAATGCCACCCAAATACGCTATACCAACATTTGCTTGAAAAAACAAAACAAACAAAACCCACACTTCGCACCAAACTCTCCCAATGAACAGGCTGAGAGGGAAGCAGCAGCCTCACTGGGACTGAAGGCATAAAGGGGCAGAAAGTTGTTTCAGTGGAAGCTCAGACTCCCACATGATGAGAGGCACCTGCTTCTTCCTTCCACCTAGGGCTGAGTGAAAAGGGCAAGGCTCTGGAGGTTGGGAAGAAACAGCAGCCCCCCTCAGGTAACCGTTCCTTCAGAGCTCAGGGAGTCTGCAGTCTCTGAAGGGCTTGAACAGGAGTGCCTCTGCCTGCAGCATGGTCTTTAAAACACCCGCTTCTCGCTTCTCTGACCAGCCAGTGTCTGGTCTCCCACTATTTCCTGAGTGTCAGATTTTTCTATGTTTATAATTCCTGCCATAGGTTAAAACATATAAAAAACAAGGCTGCATTTGCAGCTCCCTAGAAAACAGTAACATGTAAATGAAAACTGGAAATTGTTGCTTCAAGCGGTAAGTTCACATTTAAGAACCAAAGGATCACGTGTTACCAATGAATCAACAGGGAAACTGTTCCGAGTTAGAAGAAATCACATCGGAGGGGCACCTGGATTAACAAGGACAAGGCAGATATCAGGCAGGACAGGAAATCCTGGTAGGATGGAGCGGACGCTGTACTCCACGTCCTAAAGAGTCCATCTCTGAAACCATCCCACAGAACAAAGATGTTTTCAAGGCAAAAGCGAATCTTAGGGAATTTTATAGATGAGATGCGCTTTCTTATTGCTCATGTGTAACATGTACATCTAGAAAGACGTGAATCTAAACTTTTGAAAACAAAGACATAAAAAGTATTTTTTTAAATGAAGACTAAACCTTAGATGAATCCCATGAGCCAGTGAACAACCATTTCAAAGAAACACAAGGAACTAGGTATTATTATTAAAAATGTTGTTCTTTTACTCTTCTACATGGTTCACTTTCCGGTTTACATTTTCAAAAGTTCCTTACCTGGGCTGACTGTTCACCATTTCATGTTTTCCATTGAAGTTCAAGCCACAGATGTTCTTCGGTTTCGAATGTGAAGAGTCGGGTTCCAAATTTGCCTGTGTTTGTTCTCTCAGACGATCATGAAGAGTTGCCTCCTTTTTCAGGTTCATGTCTGAATACGGGCAGCCAAAAGCACTGGTTTGTATAAAAACGAGCGTACAGTTGTCAGTTTACAGCAGTTGACCGGGAATCCACCACCACAGAGACAGACTGACATCCAAATTTTAAGAACTGGAGGGAGGCCTTCTTCTTCCACTGAGGACACCCTAATAAGCTTCCTTTAATACTGCCCTTCAAAGAACTCTCAAGTTCCAGATCACAACACTGGTTCCAGAGAATGAAAGGTATAGTCATCTGCTATACACATCCAGTTTTTACTATTTTAGAAACCTAAACATCTAAGAATAATGTAATAATGTGCTTCTGGGAGAGCAATGGAAATGTTATGTAAACACTTGATTCAAAGTTTGTATCTTCTGATATGTATGCCCTGATTTGATTACCTACATCACCAGATACTATGGGCCATGAAAAATATTCACCATTATCAGAAAATAGTATGCTTTTCTTTCTCAACGTTCATGTATCTAGAAATACTGTATCTGTATTTCTGCTTAATCCTCCTGAAACCTGCTAGAAAGTGTTGTGTTTGAATGTGAAGGAACACCTGAGATGAAAGGCAGAGACCAGAGAAAAGACTGAATCCTCCATCTTGGATGTTTGGAGCCTAACTGGCAATGAGCTACTAGGACACATGATCTGATTCTTTCTACAGACTGGTAGTCTCCATCGGATTTCTGTGCCTGCATCCCTGTCCCCAAAGAAGCCCCAAACCTCTGCTGTTTCTTAGAGGAGTGAGGGAACCACTCTCAGGGAAAGCCCAGGGGTGATGGTCAGCTGCAGGCAACCCCAGGGGAAAGTATTTCATTCTCAAGCTTCTGTTTCTCTCCAGTTACATGGGAAAATCAGATTCAGTTCCAAGGGGTGCTGGGACCATGACAAATCTTGCACACACACACACACACACACACACACCAACACAGTAGTTGTTATTATTATCATAGTGTTATCATCCTCTCCATCTAGAGAAGCAGAGAGTCAAATGCATCGGTATCTAGGCAGTCTGGTCTTTTTGAGGAATTTGCTTCCAATTTACTGTATATTTGCTGACATATGATGCATAATAAATTCTTTTTGGATGCATGAACATTTTCTTTTTTTAAATTTTAATGGCATGATAAAATCAGGGACCAATGCAGTTCATCCTTTATTTTATTTTATTTTTTTAAGATTTTATTTATCTGACAGAGATAGAGAGATCACAAGTAGGCAGAGCAGCAGGCGGAGGTGGTGGTGGAGAGCAGGCTCCCCACTGAGCAGAGAGCCCAATGCGGGGCTTGATCCCAGGACCCGAGATCATGACCTGAGCCAAGGGTGGAGGCTTTATCCACTGAGCCACCCAAGTGCCCCCTTCCTTTATTTTCAAGCAGATGGAGTTTTCCAAGGACAGCCCATATACAATCTAACCCCAGAGGGTCTTTAGTATTAACCTATATCTAGAATTGATCTTCTGGATGACATCAGCCTGCCCAACAAGACAGAGTGAATCTGAGCGGGCAGTAGAGAGGATAAGCAGCCTTTGCTACACACAAGAGAGTCCTCTCTATATGCATGTTCAGTAATCTGTAATACTTGGTGCTGATTTATTGGTTTATTCAGTTACTGATTCAATAATCCATTAGCTGAGCATCTGCTACATCATAAGAATTTTAGAAAAACCCAGTGAAGAAGTTAACATATATTTATAAATATAATTTATAATAATAAAACCAAAAAAGCTATCACTACTGAGTGTGTACTAGATGACCACTAAAAATCAAGATTTAACATAAATTATTTCTACATTTATTACTAAATACTCAGATAATATTAATAAAGTTATTGTGCGGGTAAGAAAACAGTCACACACAGGATAAGCCACCTTCCCAAAGTTGCTTGGCACTTTCTTGTGAAGCCTCAAAATAGATCACTTAATAATTAGCACCATGTGAGGTTTTTCACATCACCGAAAGAAGAAACAGGAAAGAAGTGTGGTATAATTCTTGTGCAAAGAGAAGCCGAGGCAGGTGTTTACAGGGGAGAACAGCACCCTGTTCGCTGTGACTAATGGCTAGAGTATGCCCGCAGCCACTACAGTCCTGTGTGAGAAGCTAAGATGTGATAAAGAACTTTTTCCAATAACAGCACAGAGGCAGTAACTGTTGAAGCTGCAGCATACAAGATCTAAGGGAAATTCTAGAAAGAACTCTCTGCAGATAAAAGTTGAAAGCATGAGGCTATCCTAAGAGAAACTAGGAAGTGTTTATTTCAAGCACAAATAAGTTTTCATTAAGATACTATGATTCAGAAGCTCTGCTATCCATCTAATACATATTCTCAAATTGAGACTTTTAAATGACGTATTAAGGTAATGAATTTTCTTAATTTCGCATCATCCCCCAACCTGATTCGTGCTGCACGGCACTGATGCTCTGTCCCCCAGCCTTATTCGTCCAGCAGTGTAGACAGCAGTCACAGACGCTCCTGTTCGGGACTTGCTTCAGTGGAAAGAAATGTGGGTTCCCTCAAACTTCACTCATCAGTCAGTCCCTCTAATCATTTTGTCCCTTGCCTGTTGCTTCCTAATTCCATTCCAGCCCCTCCGTGTCTCCAGAGGTGAGGAATGGAACACCGGGAGTGTCGTCAGGGTGCCACACATCCTGATTCCACCAGGCAGGCCTGGTGACACCCCACCTCCAGGCTACACGGATCGGAATGAAGTGTGAAGTGCAAAAGAACATATTAAATGGCAAAACCAGGTGTGGCCTGCTATGGTGAAGAACTCGAAAGATGATGGTGATGGGACACGGAAGTACAAGAGAAGAGGGGATGTTAACATCTCAGCTAGAGCAGTCTGCACCCTTTCCAACCTGCTATTGTGCCATGAACCCATTTCCGTACTGCGACACCATGCTTACTTGTGCTCTTTGGAGAGAACACAGTTGTGTGAATGATACGGGATCCCTGGCTTTGGCCTGCCTTTCTGCAAATGCAGAACCTTACTCATGTGCTTGTGCGTGTGTCTACAGTTAAAAACCCACTGAGTTGATTGTCCTGGGTGTGTGTGATAAAAACTTTTATTTTTTTAAAAAAGTATTTCTTTTTTTGAAAGATTGTATTTATTTAATTGAGAGGGAGAGTGCGAGAGAGCAGGAGCAGGGGGATCAGCAGAGGGAGAGGGAGAAGCAGACTCCCACTGAACAGGAAGTCCAATGTGGGACTTGTTTCCAGACCCATGTTTCAAGACCCATGACAAAGCTTTTTAAAACTTATTGTGGTTTAGTTAAATATTGAGGAGGAAAGGAGATTCTGAAGATAAAGTCTCATTAGAAAACTGTTGACATAAGCTGAAATTTCTATAGCCTAACGCTCTGTCGGTCAAGGCAAAATGTCAGCTTCTGACTGATGGGAAAGTAGTACATTCAAATTTGAGCTCATTAGGACCATGATAGCAGGTGTAGAAACTGCGGGCTGAGGGGGAAGCCCTGAGCAGCAGTATTGTGTGGAAGATGCGGCTTCTTTGACCGAGCGGACTATTTTCCTGGCCTTCCTTAGTGAAGGGGGTGTTTGCTATGTTCAGGAAAAGGAAGAAGAGAGAGCAGAAACTAGTCAGTTGACCCATATGAAAGTGTAGTTTCTTTTTTTTTTTTTTTAAGGTTTTATTTATTTATTTGACAGACAGAGATCACAAGTAGGCAGAGAGGCAGGCAGAGAGAGAGAGGGAAGCAGGCTCCCCACTGAGCAGAGAGCCTGATGTGAGGCTCGATCCCAGACTCTGGGATCATGACCTGAGACGAAGGCAGAGGCTTTAACCCACTAAGCCACCCAGGCACCCCGAAAGTGTAGTTTCTAAAAGACAAAGGCAGTCAACTATCTGAATTTCATATGGTTTGACCAAATAGTTGGTAAAGAAGAGCTACAAGCTCACCAATAGCACCAAGGCATATGAACAGAAGGTAAACACTAAGCAAAGCAAAAAGTACCAGATAGTTGCAGACAAGTTTTTAAAAGGATCTTCTAACAGATCTAAAACCGTGGTCCTAACAGTCTTCTTCATAAATAGAAACATAAAAATGATGACAATTAAAAAATACTAGTTTTAGGACACCTGGGTGGCTTAGTCAGTTGAGCGTCTGCCTTTGGTTCAGGTCATGGTCCAGGGTCCTGGGGTCCAGCCCTGCATCTGGCTCCCTGCTCAGCGGGAAGCCTGCTTCTCCCTCTGCCTGCCGCTCCCTCTACTTGTTCTCTCTCTCCTTCTAACAAATAAATAAATAAAATCTTTAAAAATAAAATAAAATAAAATAACTAGTTTTGCTTTTCAGATTATTTAAGCATAATATTAATATCTGAGAATAAACAGAAAAGTAAATTAAATTTTATCAGTATACATGTTTTTTTCTTTAGGAAAACGTCCTGTACTCCTTTTAAGAGGAGCATTCCTGACTGCCTTTGAGTTGCAATGGTGGAGGGCTAGACGCAGCACAACCTGGCAGCTGAGGCTGAATTGCTGCTTTGTGTGTCCTGCCCAGGAGGGCCCTCAGCCTTTGAATTTTCCTTCCTTTTGTGCACAGGTTGGTGAGTTTCCTGACATTCCCAGGACCAATACTGATCCGAGGCCAAAGATAATTTGCTAAACCCTGTTGTTCATTGTAGGGTTCAAAGGTTCCCACCGGAAGCAGTGTCCAGTGCTGACAGCTGTGCTCATGCTCTGTTCATGAGTCTAGGCAGTCTCGTGGGCTCCAGATCTCCTAAAGAGGCACATGCCTCTGTCCTTGCTCTTAAATGCCTTGTCTGCTGCCACAGCTAGAATTTGGGGGCCCTACTGGGACAGAAGTCCTATGTTCCCATTTTCTTCTCAATTCCTTCCCAGGACAGGATTTCTGCATCTCAACCCCAACCCAGAAGTGGGGCTGCACTTGGCAGATATCACCTGGCCAGTCCTTTACGTGCTCCTCATCCTGAGTTATTCTCTATTACTGAGTTTCGCTCTCTAACTGGAGTCCCTACCTGCATCATGGATTCTCGCATCTGGCCCCAATTCTGAGTCTAGATGATGACTGCTAATCACCAACTCCGGTTCTGCTTGTTCTACTAGATCATCATCTTGTATCAACCGTGTGTTCATCTTCTCATACCCAAGCTGCAGATTTGGTTCTTGCTTCTCTGACTACCCTGTTCTGCTGAAAATAATGGGCCATGCTCCACAAGATCCTAGGCGGTGGCCAGTTTGGGCCCTAAGGTTATAACTGAGTTGTCTCGACTTACATATTGGTAGCTTCCCAACCAGTGTCCCACTGCACCCTCAGGGCAGCCAGGAGGGGCCAGAGTCCCAGGTCAGTCCTTCCAGCCTTGAGCAGCCTCCTCTAAGCTCTAAATTCCTTCTCATTCCCAAGTACTGATTATCATTTTCTCTCTGTGGCATGACATGAAAATGTTGGGAAGCATGACAAATTTCAGCAAAATAGCAAAAATGAAATAGCCCCTTCAGTGCTGTACGCCCAGACATAAATAAACACCAACAACACAGAGGTCAGCAGTATTTCAGGAAGAGTGTCAAATCACTGACAATCTTTCTCCAATCCTGAAAAGTGAAGTTGCCAGAAACAGACAATAGCTCCCAGGAGAAGCCCTTCTCTAGGTATAAGCCCTCAGCTAGGCAAAATTAGAGACAGTTCTCTAATGCAACTAACCTACCCCTTGACGAGGCCTACTGTGTTTTAGATTTTAGTCTCAATTATCTTATAAGCCAACTATATTCTCAATTTCCTACCATGACCTAGAAAAGATGACATAGATAAATCATATCTGAGCAGGGAGACTAAATTCTAAGTCTCTTCATCTATCTTCAAAAGACAAAGAATTACTTGTGGGACTGGGTGGAGACGTCCTATTTGGAAGCATTCATGGAAGAGATGGTCTAAGGGGTCTGCCTCCCCAAAACAACAGGCAGCGGGAAGGCTCTCAATGGCCGCCACCGTCAGATCCTATGAGAGGCCTCAAAGGAGGCGCAGAGAAAGGGGGGTCAGCGAGGAAATGGGAAGGAGCTAGAAAAATAAATGCTTCCTGTCTTGCAATTCAGCCTTGGGCCCTGAGGCGACAAGAGCCATCCTGGGACAGGTGCCTCTCATCACACGCGGGTCACGTAGAAAGAGCAACACCTCCCCGCCCCGCCCCTCACTGTTTCCCAGTCCACTCAGTACAGTTTGTTCTCACTGTTATTTGACTTTATGAAAATAAGCTATTCCTGAGGCACCTGGGTGGCTCAGTGGGTTAAGCTGCTGCCTTCATCTCAGGTCATCATCTCAGGGTCCTGGGATCGAGCCCCGCATCGGTCTCTCCGCTAGGCAGGGAGCCTGCTTCCCTCTCTCTCTCTGCCTGCCTCTCTCCCTACTTGTGATCTCTCTGTCAAATAAATAAAATTTAAAAATCTTAAAAATAAAAAAGAAAAGAAGCTACTCCTTTTCAGTCTTTAATACGTAGGTAGTCTAAACTTGCACAGCGTAAGAATGAAATGAACATCTTTTATTCTCTCTCTTTTTAAAAAGATTTTATTTATTCATTTGACAGAGAGAGATCACAAGTAGGCAGAGGCAGGCAGAGAGAGAGGGGGAAGCAGGCTCCCTGCCGAGCAGAGAACCCGATGGGGGGCTCGATCCCAGGACCCTGAGATTATGACCTGAGCTGAAGGCAGAAGCTTAACACACTGAGCCACCCAGGTGCCCCAAACATCTTTTATTCTTAAGAAAATACTGATATTTTGGCCAAATGGCACTGAAAAGCATGATAAATGATGAAATGCATTTGTTGAAATTATGGAATATGTCTAATAGTCTCTACAGAAACTTTTAAAAGCTAATGACTTAAATTGTTGATGATTTTGTTTCTATGAGGATGAAAGGCAGGCACAAATACTCAGGATATTCATCACTACCGCTGACCAAATCAACTAAGTAATTTCTCAAGGCCAGAAAAAAAAAGGAACAAGTACAAATGACATATGTTAGAATATAGACCAGGGAGAAAGAAACAACATTGTCTAATATCAACTGAGGAGGTAACACAATTTCTATTATATTGTTCTCCAACACAGAGAGAGGCAAAAATCAACTGGTATAGCTATGAGATTCTAAGGTCTTAAAGCTAATTTTCTTCAAATTCAGGTGGTTTTAAAATGAAGTTGCCCCACTACAATACAATACAATACAATGTAATACAATGTAATGCAATACAATACAGTAAAATAAAATGAATTTGCCCAGGATAACTTAGGGGTAAATTTTCTCTGATTCTGACTAGTTTTTTGCCCAGAAAATAGATGATACCATCACTTAATTGTCATTAAAAGTATTAGCAAATTGAATGCACATAGTAAGCAAAAAGTATAAATATTTAAAACAAAAGTTTCATAAGTAGAGTTAAAAGAAATTGACAGCTACAGAACTCAGAGTTCAAAAGGTTGGATAAAATACATTTTGTTCTAAAAACACATTTCTGCGGGGGTAATGCAGCTCTGAAGTCAGGCTAGATATTATGAACTTGCTAAAATGGGCAGTTAGGAAGTTGAAAGAGAATTACTACACCCATGGAGCACTGTAATCGGTTTAGTTGAGTGCCAAGAAGCACAGGTTTAAGAATCAGAGGAAACTGGATTCAAGTTTCCAGCGTCACAACCTCAGGCAAGCTATTCAATCTCTTTTTCTTTTTCACTTCATCTATAAAATGGTGATGACACCTTTCTTACAGGGATTTTTGTGAAAACCAAATGAGTCAAATCAAGCGAGCTCCTGGTATCATGCCTAACCCAAATTTAATGCTCATGAATTTTTAATTTTTAAAGGTCTATTCTGATGCAAAATATAATAATAATGATCCAATTTATTATATTTTAAGTTCTATAATTTTTATTTGGTTCTTCATTGCTTAGAGCAACTTATTGAGGTATGGCTGACACATAAAAAGCTATACATATTTCAAGTAAACAACACGAGCCATTTGGGATAAGTAAGTATACATCTGTGAAACCATCACCACCAACAGGGCCATAAATATACACATCACCTCCCAAACTCCTCCTGCCACATTTAGTATGTGTTTATTTTTCAGTGGTAGGAACATTTAATGTAAGACCTACTCTGTTAGAAAATGTTAAGTGTACGTAACAGTATTGGCTATAGGCACTGTGCTTTGTATAGTAGATCTGCAGGATTGATCTTGCCTAACTGAACTTTGTACCTTTTAACCTTTCACCTCTCCATTTCCCCTACCCACCAGCCTTCAGCATCCACCATTCTACTCTCTGCTTTTATGAGGCTATTTTAGATTCCACATAAAAGCAGCATCAAACCATATTAGTCTGGCTTATTTTAGTTGGTATAATGACCTCCAGGTCCATTCATGTTGTAAATGGCAGACTAATTTTCTGTTGTATGTACATGTCACATTTTTTCAATCCATTCATCCATTGATGGACACTCGGATTGTTTCCTATATCCTAGCTATTGCAAATAATGTTGTAATGAGCAAGGGAGTGCAGGTATCTCTGATTCTGATTTCAGTTCCTTTGGATAGACATCCGATTCTGATTTCAATTCCTTTGGATACACACCTGAAGGGAGATTGTGGGGTAATATGGCAGTATTGTTTTTAATTTTTTGTGGAAATTCCATACCATTTTCTATTGGGGCTGCACCATTTCACATTTGTACAACAATGTACAAGGATTCCCACTTCTCATCCTCATCAATACTTGTTATTTAATTTTTATTAAAGTCATCCTTATTGACGTGAGGTGATACATCATTGCAGTTTTAATCTGCATGTCTCTGATGATGAGTGATGTTGAGCACTTTTCATGCACCTGTTGGCCTTCTCTGAGTCCTCTTTGGAGAAATGTCTATTCAGGTCCTTTATTTTTAAATTGGGTTATTTTTGTGTGTGTGTGATTAAGTAGTATGAATTCCTTACACATTTTGAATATTAATCCTTATCAGATATGTATGGTTTGCAAATACTTTCTCCTATGAAAGCTGTGCTTTCGTTCATTTGTGGTTCCTTTGCTGTGCAGAAGCTGTTTGATTTTATGTAATCCCATTTGCTTATTTTTGCTTCTTTTGCTTGTGTTATTAGTATCACATCCAAAAGATCATTGCCAAGACAAATGTCAAAGAACTTTTTACCCATGTTTTCTTCTAGGAGTTTTAAAGTTTCAAGCCTTACATTTAGGTTTCTAATTCATTTTGAGTTGATTTTTGTGTATGGTGTAAGAGTTCAGTTTCATTCTACATGTAGATATCCAATTTTCCCAATGCCATGTCTTGAAGAGACACTCCTTTCTCCATTATGTAATCTTGGCACCCCTGTCAAAGATTAGCTGACCATATATATGTCGGTTTATCTCTGGGCTCTATTCTGTTCCATTACTCTGTGTCTGCTTTTATCCCAGTGGCATACTGTCTTGATTACTGTTTTAATGGTATTATAGTATAATTGGAAGTCAGGAAGAGTGTACTGTGTACAGCTTTGTTATTCTTGCTCAGGAGTGTTTTGGCTATTCAGGGTGTTTTTAGTTCCATATGAAATTTAGGATTTTTTCTATTCCTTTGAAAAATTATATTAGAATTTTGATAGGGATTGCATTGAATTTGTAAATAGCTCAGAGCAGTATGGATATTCTAGCAAAATTAATTCTTCTAATCCATGAACATGGGATATCTTTCCATTTATTTATATCTTCTTTAATTTCTTTAATTAGTGTTTTATCATTTTCATTATACATATCTTTCACCTCAGTGGTTAAATTTATCCCTAAGTACCTTATCCTTTTTGATGTTGTTGTGATGTCTTCTTAATTCCTTTTTCAGATAGTTCATCATTAGTATATAGAAACAGTTTTTTCAGTGTAGTTTTTAGGTTTTTCCATAGGTAAGATCATGTCAACTGCAAAAAGAGATAATTTTACTTCTTCATTTCTGATTTTTAAAAAAGATTTATTTATTTATTTGACAGACAGAGATCACAAGTAGGCAGAGAGGCAAGCAGAGAGAGAGAAAGGGGGAAGCAGGCTCCCCGCTCGGTGGGGAGCTTGATACGGGGCTTGATCCCAGGACCCTGGGACCATGACCCGAGCCAAAGGCAGAGGCTTTACCCCCCTGAGCCACATAGGCGCCCCTCTTCATTTCTGATTTAGATGACTTTTAATTTTTTTCTTGCCTAATTATCTGGGCATGCCTTATAGGACTCTGTTGAACGCCAGCAGCAAGAGTGAGCTTCCTTGTCTTGTTCCCATCTTAAAAGAAAATCTTTCAGCTTTTCACCATGACTGTACCTGTGGACTTGTCAGGTATGATCTTTATTATGTTAAGCTACATTCCTTCTATTTGTTGAGAGTTTTTATAATAAAAGTGTGCTGAATTATGTCAAATACTTTTTCTGGATGTTATCATATGATAACATATGATTTTTATTCTTCATTCTGTTAATGTGCTTCACAATTGTTGATTTGAATTTGTTGAAATATCCTTGCATCCCAGAGATAGAGCCCACCCAATCATGGTATATGATCATGTTAATGTGCTGTTGAATTTGGTTTGCTAGTATTTTGTTGAGGATTTTTGCATCTGTATTCATTAGAGATACTAGCCTATAAATTTCTTATAGTGTCCTTGTCTGGTTTTGGTATTAGGGAATTGCTGGCCTCAGAAAATGAGTTAGCAAGTACTCTCTCCTTTTCACTTTTTTGGAAGAATTTGAGAAAGATTGGAATTAATTCTTCTTTAAATGTTTAGTAGTATTCACCAGAAAGTCATCTCATCCAGGGCTTTCCTTGGTTCTGGGATTTTTAATTACTCGTTCAATCTCCTTACTCATTATTGTCTGTTCAGTTTTTCTATTTCCTCATGATTCACACTTCCAAGGTTGTATATTTCTAGGACTTTATCTTCTAGGTTAGCCAATTAATTGTGATGTAATTGTTTGTATTAGTCTTTCATGATCCTTCATATTTCCATGGTTGTAGTTGTAATGTCTTCTCTCTCTTTTCTAATTTTATTTAGTCTTCTTTCTTTTTTCTTAATCTAACTAAAGGTATGTTAATTTTTTAAATCTTTACAAGAAGATAACTTAGTTCTATTGATCTTTTTGTTGTATTTCTAATCTCTATTTATTTCTACTCTTTATTACTTCCTTCTTTTGCTAATTTTGGTCTTATTTTGCTCTTTTCTTTCCACTAGTTCCTTGAGTTATAATGTTAGGATGTTTATTTGAGATTGTTCTTTTTCCTCGATGTAGGTATTTATCAATACAAACTTTCCTTTTAGAACTACATTTGCTGCACATCATATATTTGATATATGGTGTTTCATTTTCATTTGTTTCAAGTTTTTTTTTTTAATTTCCTTTTTTATTTCTTGTTTGAATTACTGGTTGTGCAAGAGTGTGTTGACATTCACATAGTTCTGAATTTTCCTCCTGTTACGGATTTCTAAGTTTCATACTATCATTTTTGGATACCTTATATAATTTCAATCTTAATTAGTTTGTTGACTTGTTTTGTTATGTAACATATGATCTATCCTGAAGAATGTTCAAAATGTGCTTGAAAAGATAGTGTATTCTGTTGCTTTTGGACAGAATGTTCTGTATGTGTCTGTTAGGTCCATTTGGTCTGTAGTACTGTTCAAATTCACTGTTTCTTTATTGGTTCTTGTCTGGATGATCTGTCTGTTGCTGAAAGTGAAGTACTGAAGTCTCCTACTATTTTATTGCTACCTATTCTCCCTTTACTTCTGTTAATGTTTGCTGTATATATTTGGGTTCTCCACTGCTGGCTACATATTTATAATTGTTATATCCTCTTGATAAATTGAGTCCTTTCTTATTATATAGTGACTTTGTCTCTTACGACAATTTTTTAAAAAGATTTTATTCATTCATTCATTTGACAGAGAAGATAAAGAGAGCACAAGTGGTGGAGGGGAGGGGAGCTTAGGGAGAAGCAGACTCCCCACCGAGCAAAAAGCCTGATGTGGGGCTCAATCCTAGGACCCTGGAATCATGACCTGAGTGGAAGGCAGATGCTTAACTGACTGAGCCACCTGGTTGCCCCTAAAGCTTTTATTTTTTTAAGTAATCTCTATATCCAACATGGAGCTTAAACTTACAGCCCTGAGATCAAGAGTTGCACACTCCACTGACTGAGCCAGCCAAGTGCCCCTCTTAAGACAATTCTTGACTTAAGGTAATTTCATCTGACATAAAGCTAGGCACCCCTGATCTTTTTTGGTAACCAACTGCAAGGGATATCTTCATCTATTCTTTCAATTTCAGGTTATGTGTCTCCTTAAAGCTAAAGTGAGTCTTTTGTAGGTAGCACATAGTTGAATCTTTTTTTTTTTTAAATCTATTAAATCAGTCTGTGCCTTTTGTTTGGAGAATTTTATCTATTTGTGTTTAAAATGATTATTCATAGGCAATGACTAACTAATGCTATCTTGTTAAGTGTTTTTTGAATGTTTTATAGTTTCTTTGTTCTTTTCTTTCCTCTTGCTGTTTTCTTTTGTAATTTGATGATTTTTTTGTTTTATCAGTATACTTTGATTCCTGTCTTTTTAGAGTTTGTGTATCCATTACAGATTTTTTTTTTGTGATTACCATAAGGCTAACATAAAACATACTAATAACAAACTATTTTAAATATATAATAACAAATTCCATTGCATATAAAAACTCTACACTTTTACTTCTCTCACTTTTTACGTTATTGATGTCGCAATTCACATCTTTTTATATTGTGTATCTATAATGCATTACTATAGCTATAGCTATGTTTTTTACTTTTTTAAAAACCTTTTTTACTAAAGTTAAAGTGACTGGTGTACCACCATTACAATATAAGAATATTTTGAATTTCAATTTATGCCTACATTTTACCAGTGAGTTTGATAATTTCATGTTTTCACACTGCCAATGCCAACATCAAAATGACACAGATGACACAATTATCTCACAATAATTGTAAAGTAGCCATAATTTAAAAAAAAAAAAAAAGTTTCAACAGGCAATTACGAACACACCTGAAACAAATGAAAACAATGGAAACCACCACCAATCCAGAGTATACAAGGACAAAGAAAACATGGAATTTACTGCTGTGTTGCTACTCAGGTGTTGAGTTCTCTAGCTGGTCTACTTTGTCCTCTCCACTTTTCATAGCCTTCATGTTTCTTTTGTCAGATTTTATTTATTTTTGAGAGAGCACACAAGCAGGGGAAGTGGCAGGCAGAGCAGGCAGAGCGCGGCAGAGGGGGAAGCAGGCTCTCTGCTGAGCAAGGAGCCCCATGTGGGAGTCCATCCCTGGGCCCTGAGATCATGACCTGAGCCAAAGGCAGCTGCTTAACTGACTGAGACACCCAGGCTTCCCCTCTTGTTTCTTTTATACATAATGTCCAGGTTTTAGCAGGAGTAGTAGACAAAAGTATGTCTGCTCCATCCTCCTGGATCCTAATGATCCCTTTAGTGTTAAGAAACTTTATTAAAGGCTCCTCTTTTCTTTACCTCTCTTTTTAAGAGAATAATTTATTCTACTCATTTAAAACACCTGAGGAATCCTGCAATGGGAAAAGAGGCTTTAGAGACAGACCAAACTGAGTATCAATCCTCCTTCTACCAGCAGTCCTCACCCTCCATCAGTTATGGATTCTTCACATGCAACACGAAGAATCACATTCCACTTACTATGTGAATGTAAACATTACATGGGATGCAGAGTGCTTAAAATAATAACTGGTCCATGTGCATCCAATGAAGGCTATTCTAACCTTAATTTATCCCTCTGTTTTTCATATCACTTGTTTTAAATGTATGCTCTTAGACCCAAATTTAAATTCTTTGCATACATTCAAGGATTCCCTTGATCTGACTACCTTGCAAAGCCCTTTCCACCTTAACTACCCATAAAACCTAAATTCTGGTCATATAAGAAGAAAAATCAATCACAAATTTTCCAACTTTTATGAATAGTTTTCTTATTATATTGTTATTTGTTTATATGTATCTTCTCTACTATAAGTTTCTTAAAATAAGAGGCCACAGTTGTTCACATAAGTGTAACCTGAGTAAGACTGGGTTACACCAGCAGCAGCACATCAGTTGCTAAATAAATAACAGATAAATAGATATAGAATTTACATACATATAATTTATAACTCCTTATGGATGTCACTCAAGTTGTGGCCAGGAAGGATTTCAAACATAAAACCCAGAGAAAAGACCATCTCAATCAGCCCAGAATGTCACTCCTTTAATCAGTGTCTTGTAACTCAGCGCATTTTGGCTCTTCTCTTTCCAGTCTCCCTATTTAGCTACCACAGATTGAATCCTCACTCCCAAAAACTGCTTCAGTTCTTAGAGAAAAATTAATCTAGCCCTTTCTGGCATCTCTACCCACTGCCCAGATGAAACAACAAAGGCCCAACTGCAGAAGTGGAGAACAAGCCCTTACTGGGAGGAGAATTTAGCCTTTATCACAGCTTAGCCTACTGGGATTGTAATGTGGTTTTTAAAATATCCACAGATTTGAAACTGATAAAGGCTTGAGTACATCCCAATAATAGAAACTCCACTGGTATATACAGAAACAGATAAAATTAAATGCAATTTCCTTTTTTTCATTAGATATGAATTTGTTAATTTCAATACTAAAAAGTCAAATATAACATATGACATTTACTTGGTATTCATTAGGAGATACCCTTTAGTTGAGTGTACAAAAATGTTTTAACTATTCCAGAATAGGTAATATTGTCAATAAACTAGACAGGGAAGGAAAGATGCATCAAGAATGAAGGTTAAAGGGTGGTGTGTGTGTTTGTGTGTGTACTCTCTTTCCTCTAAAGTATTTTAGTGGATGGTTACTATAAACACTCAAGGTAGAAATTATTCTCAAGGAATGTAATGGTATGCTAAATAGCACACAAATGGCATTTAAAATTTTATTCTGAAACCAGCTTAATATACTAAATAATTTATATAATCTATGCAT
Source organism: Mustela nigripes (assembly GCF_022355385.1). Classification (NCBI taxonomy): domain Eukaryota; kingdom Metazoa; phylum Chordata; class Mammalia; order Carnivora; family Mustelidae; genus Mustela; species Mustela nigripes. The sequence goes on along the minus strand of NC_081564.1, from coordinate 36,696,409 downwards.
GGAGAAGATCTGATGAATAGAATCTGCAGTATAAAAGTTTTGAACAGAATACTATCTACATGGTTAACATTAAGCAGTAAATTAAACAAAGTGGATAGTATGCTGCATTATTAATTCAATCAAAACAATTACAGTAATAAGTTTGTGTTTCTATCATTACAAAGAACATTTTTATTATTATATACCAATACTATACATCACTATATACTATATATCAATCACCTTTTAAATTTTAATATTTTGGTTAAGTGTTATGAACATTTCAAGGTTATTTTTTATAGCTTAAGTTGTTGAACTGTATTTTCAAGTGGAATATTCTAATCTGAAATATATTTAATTTCTGCAAAGGTTTTTAAAGTACATTTTTCCTCTTTCCATAAACATGCATTGTTTTAAAACAAAATTTCACTCAGAAGAGAAAACATTTTTCAGGACAGTTGTCCAAAGGTCATCTGGAGAATAATTCAACTTAAAAATGTTCCAAGAATAATTCAACTTAAAAGTGTTCCAAAATACCTTTAGTTTATGGATAATTTAAAAAATTTATCCATAAATTAAAGGCATATACTTTGGCTATGGATCAAAATGAAATAATTCCATCTTTTGTATGGTCTTAAATTTAATATACTCAATTTAAGTAAAATTGTAAAAAACTTATTTGGATATAGATAAAGATATGTTTATATCTGTATTTATTTATATATACTCACAAGCATCTAACCCTTGTGTTAAATGCTAATATTGATCCAATATTGAACAGGGCATTCAAAGGTTGTTTTCGGATGTTCTTTCTCAGAATGATAAATTCACCACCAACTTGACAAACGTATAAGCTTAAGATTAGGAGTGCAGTGTGTATGATGGAAAAAGCAAAACCAAATCAGTCCATGTCAGAGGACAAGACATCCTTCAGTGACCTAAGCTTAGGAGTTCCAAACACTAACAGATACAGGAAAATTTACAGAAGTCCTGCTTCCCTTCTCTACCCTGTAAGCATGCATTAATATTTTGGAGGACTATAAAGGCATACATTGTGGATCTCTATTTAAGAGGTGAACTTTTATCATTCCACACTCTGCAAATAAAAACTCATCTGTAGGTTCAAATATGCACAGGCAGGCTCCATATTAAGGAATTTGTCAATTCTCTTTCCTCTAAATTAGTTAACACACCAAAGGCAAATGTGTACTATAATTTAGTGTGTGTAAGGCAATATCGTCCTAATTAGAAAAACGAACCAACAGCAGAATTAGAAATCTTTCATTAAATCTTGAAGGAAGTTGTTTAAAAACAGGTTTTTGTTTTGTTTTGCTTTTTTTAAAATAAAACAATCCTGAGATATTTAAGACTGGGGCATCTATGTAATCATGGTTAAAAATGAATGCCTACTTCTTTCAAGAAAATGGGATCAATACTATTTTTCCTACCATGAACTGTTCCAAAATATTGCTCAAGTAATTTAACTATTTGTTATTAAAAATCAACACATAAAATATTTTCTAAAAGATGACCAGGTTAATATAAAATATATACTCAGATGTTCTTATTTCTATTAAATTGAGGTAGTAAGATTCTTCAAATATTTAAAGGTACCACCAGAACACAACTTGATTAGTCTAATATTTGTAACAGGTCATACTGTTCTTTCACTTAAGCTCTCTTGACAAGTTAATCCATTCAACTTTCACAGTATTCCTCTTACTACCTGCATTTTATAGATGAAGAAACTGAGGCACAGAAAGTGTCGATCATTAAAGGCCACATAGCTAAGAAGCTGTAGAGATGAGACTGAAGCCCTAGGAAACTGATGCCAAGATTTAGACTTTTAACTACTACGTCAAAGTGCCTCTGGCATTAGATCTTTCTCTGAATGGATTAGAGAAAATAAAAATTTTGGAAGATCTGGCAAAATGCCTTGTACATACTAGGTGCTTTGCCAAATGGATATTGATGAAATTAATATATTTATATAATATCGTTGGCATTGTTGATTATATAGAGAGAGCTAGTGGGGAAATTAGACTACTTTAAGAATTTCAGCTGTTTCGTATTTTTAAAATTTCATTCTGAAATTTACTGAGCTGCTGCAAGAATAGAACATGTGCTAAAGAAGGGATTCTTTAGAAACAAAGGCGCATCCCCTGCATGGAATGAAATGTAATGTGAAGAACCGGCCATCTGGATAATTTTTTATTGGGACAAGCTGTAATTTATAAAACTGTGAGAAAGGAGAAGAAAATAGAGAGCAGATAGCCTTGATTTTCTGCCAGAAAGAGACTTTAAAGCTCTGTCCTTAGCGTCTTTTTAAATGAGAATTTGAATAATTCACATCCACATACATCTCCACTCAGGTTGCATCTATGTGACCAAATAGAACATTCTACCTTCTACGGCTACATGAGCGTCCCAGCTGTACCCTGCTTCAGTGGAGGCAGCAGAAGGAGGCAAAGCAGCCGTCAATTCATTTCATCCACCAGTACTGACCAAGTGTCACTACATGAGCAGCACAATACCGGGCATCAGGGTAACCCAAGTATAGCAAAGATCCTAGCTCAAGGGTCGGAAAACAAACAGAAATCTAAAAGGCAAAAGAAGCATTTGCTGTGGTTTATTGTTATCATGGATAGCCTATGTTTAATAACGCATGATATAATTATAGCTATAGGGATATGTACTTAATATTTAATATACATCCAGGCATCATGATAAGTGCACACATTATATGCAGCATTTCATTAAATAAATAAAATCTAGGAAGAGACTGTTTTCATGAAACTGCTTTTGCAGCAGCCACTGTTGGTTTAGTTAGGATGGGTAGGGCCCAGGGGCAGGTTCTTGAAATTGGACGGGTTTCAGTCAGTCCCAAGGGTGGAGGCAGAGAGACAAGACCAGGAGAAGAGTCCCAGTGGGCTGGGGAACAGGCCTGGACGAAGCTTGCTCACTATATGGGAGTCCCTGAATGCCCAGCTGAGAGTTTCTAGTGGTCAGAGCTGCAGCAGGTCATGAATCGGGAAAGCTGGTGCTCAGAGCTCAAGAAGGTCATTCTAGTGGCTCTGGGCCACTGGACCAGCTTGAGGCTTGGCGGGGGTGAGATCTAGACAATAGCCACGAGGGTCTGCATACGAGTGGCAGGAACAGAAGGAAAACGTGGTTCTGACACATATCACAGAGAATTAATCGGTGGGGCTTACTGAATTCGGGAGGTGCTAAAGAAAACACTGAGCTAGAATTTTGTGAGTGTGTGTGATATCAAAGGTGAGCAGGGCAGGCTCACTGATTTTTTTCTAACATTTTAAACCATGGGACTGACAGGAGAATTCTGGACTCCTCCTAGGGTGATTAAGAGAGACGACCTAATAGAATGAGCAGTTGGACAGGAAGACGTCTGTGGCGCCCTGCCAGCAGATACCTGTGGCTGCAGCAGAGAATGAATGCGTTCTCCGAGTTCCAGCCTGAGCACTGGCCAGTTGCTGCCCTCATTTCATACATCTGCATGGCTGAATGTTGCTGAGAATCTCCAAAGGCTTTGCCTATTCTGCACATTTCCCCTTGGGTACCTGCCTGCATGTCAAATTCTTCTGAATCACTGAATTAGATGCTGAGTCACCCACCTCATCTCGTGACATGTCAATGGGCAGGACCTGGAGTGAACAGGCCCTCCTACCCCCCCTTCACACCCCACACACTACTGGTGTTTGATTCTCCTCTGCTTTGAACTGGTCAACTCTTGGCCCTCTCGCATTGCCACTTGCTATGCTAGACACAACCGGGTCTAGCATATGGTCGTGGGGAACAGCTTTTAGAACAGATTAAAATGGAGCAAGGAGATATGCTTAGTGGTAAAGAGCATTTTTCAGGTGAGAAAGCCATCTCTGCTGTGGCTGGTGGGAGATCCGAGGGAGGAGGGGGGACTAGGGTATAGCCCAGAGGGTAAAGGATATGTGACAAGGAAGAAAAAGTTTTCTCGTTTTTAATTTTGTCTATTACCATCTTTTAAAACCTTGCTTGCACAAAAATCATCCTAATGGAAGTGTTCCAGTTGTATGTTTTTGTTAGCACATCTGTCTGGATAAGCTGGCATTTCAAGCTCTCTAGATATGTTAAGTTTCACAATCTGAGAAAGCTGAAATGAGCTCCAATTTGCAGAGGCATAGATTATTCAGGTCCATAAATTGCTCTCAGAGCTGGATTTCCCAGCTAGTCACTGACTGGAAGCCATCCTTGAGAAAGACTGGAAGCGCAGTCTGTCTCAGGGCAGATGGGCTTGTCAAGATCGTGGGAGCACAGCAGCACTGGCTGTCTCACCTCCTTCCCTCCTAGCCTTCCAAGGAACAGAAGAGAGAACCATTAGCCTGAAGGTCTGGAGCACCTCAAAATACTGCCCCCCGCACCTGTTTGGGCACCTGCAGGTTTTTAGGGGGCTGTGAGTCTGTGCAGATGTGTATGTTTTCAAGAGCTGAATGCAGTGATGTTCTGGAGGAGAGAAGGTAGTGGAAGTAAAACAACATTACCTCTTTGTCTAAAACGTGAAATCTCCTCAATAGGTGTTATGCTTTGGCGTCTCCCTGAAAAATGGTCAATTTCTTCTTAGATCAGTCATGGGCCACCTTTTTAAAGCAATGCTTGACACAAATGTGAATTTGTCACGGGACTCCATCGTGGCAATGGTTGTTCCTTGTCGGTAAGTGTCTTTGGGAGTTCAAGCACTCTACAGGTTCAGTTTGTTGGATTTACAAAATTGTTTAAATCTCTATTGACTCATCCAATTTCATCAGTTTGACAGAGAATTACTTATAAGTATTCCAATTCTATACAGACTTCAATTTCAGCTCCATGCTTTCTACCTACATCTCTGCAAGATTTCCTTATCTTTTTAAGACCATGAAAATTATTTGGGAATTTTATTACTTTAGGACCTGCACAGGCTTTATGTGTTCTCATTTGAGCTTTTCGTCGATACTGGTTTGCATTTTTTAAAAAAATGATAAAAGTTACAATATATAATTTAGAAGTTTTACAATTTCTAGTGTAGAATGTTGGTGGAAGAGAAAGTGTTGCTCTACGCCCACTGCAAAACACCAACCTATTTCTTTATTTCCTTCTGGGTTTCCTATCCACACCCCGTGTGCAGGCATGAGACAAGCATGTCCACAAATGCAGGTGCATTTAACCATTGTTGTCATCGCCGTCAGACTGTTCGGTAATTCTCGCTTCTAGGACTGGGACAACCCTGTGTGTGACAGCCTCTGCCCATGGATGGCCCTGCTTTCTGCCAGCTGGAGGGCCCTCTGTCCATCCAGGCCTCACTCCCTTGGGTGAGCTCTTCACTCTGTAGGACCTTTCTGAATGATTCCTCAGTATTACTCCAGAGCCTATTTGGGGACAAAATCCTTTTGAGAATCTGTTGAACATCACAGATTCCCTGGCTGAAATGTGCTCATGTGTGAATATACACAAACCTTGGCACAGACTTCCCCTGACTCCACAGACCTTCTGGAAGCCCTCTGTGTACCCCCAGAAAATGCCCAGGCCACTGAGGGTCTGAACACACAGAAGGTGTCCAACAACTACAGTTTTCCCGACCTTTTCATTTTCTTTAAAATTGAGAGAGATTTTCATGACTTTTTTATACTTTCCTGCAGTCTCTTTCTAATATTTTCTTGTTCTGTTAAAGAAAAGAGAAGAAAAGCAGAAGGCTGAGGTGCTTTCCTGGTCCCGGGTCTCCTGTCACCACATAGGCATCACTGCTCACAGAGCCTGCATCTGGAACCAGGGCAGGCCTCAGGGGATTTGCACACTCAAGAGTGAAGGGAGGGGGCACCCTACTGGGTGTCAAGCTGTGGAGCTAAGGGCAAATCTTATCATGAATATTTACTACGAGTCAAAAGAGATTATTTGAAATTAATATGGTGAAGTGTAATTGCTTAATATTCAACCAAGTGATTTGCAGACTGGAGTGTGTCTGTTTCCTGTGAGAATATGCTCTATTCCCACTGATGCCCAAGACCTCTGTCAAGTTTCAAAATTTAATCTTCAAGTAATGGAACAAATGCATGTTGCAGTTAAACAATATTTTTTGAAATGTCACCTCAGTACATTTAGATGAGTCCGTTTTTGCACACACACTGCATTCTGCGTTTGCATCTTTTTCTCTCCCCTGTGTCTGTGGGGTGAGTGTGTGTGAAAAAGAGAGAGAGAGAGCAAGCGAGTGCACGGTCCATGAGAGCAGCCTATCTGCATCAGCAATCTGTCTGTGGTTACTATTTTGGAGAACGATAGAAGGACAGGACTGAGGCGAGTGCAGTGTGTGTTGTCACAGCAAGCAAGCTTATAAGAAAGAACTTCATAGTAGTGGCGTGCCAGCGGAAGGAGAAAGTGCTGGAAGCTGAGTTCTTATTTTGGGTCTGCTCTCGTTCATCTCTAGGTGCTCCAGACCTTCAGGCTAACGGCTCTCTCTTCTTTCACTCCTGCCCTGTGACTGCCGCCCTCACCTCCTTTCTCACCCTCCTTCCCACCTTGCATGGGACCATAGCGAGACCCAGAGGAGTGTTTGCCATTTGCAAGGAAAAGAAAGAAAACGTAAGAAGAGAAGGAAACAGAGGGAAGAGGATGAAGAGAAGAAGGGTGATAAGTGGAGACGAAAGTAGAAGAGAAGGAAGAGCTAAGTAGCATTGCACAGAGGAGTGAACGTGAGGGCAGTGCACATGAGTAAAGATGTATTTAGGCAGAAAAGTTTTCAAAGATTGATAGTGGAGATGGTTGCACAACTCTGTGAGCTCCCTAAAACCCACTGAATTTTACTCCTTAATGGGTGGATTGCATGGTATGTGAATTATGTCTTAATAAAGCTGTTATAGTTGCAAAAAGTAAAGTAAGACTTGGAAAATAATGACATACGAATGTTTCAGGGCACACTAGCCCCTTGGCCAGCTTCACGCATAGCAGAGATGCTTTGCAAAGAGCCCCACTTCAGGCCACAGAGTCACTGGCACATGGAGGCTCCCTGGCAGGTGGTCTTTCCTTGTCACTAGGAATCTCTAAGATGAAGTTGAAATGCAGGAGAGGGAGATACAGGAAACAAGAAACAGCCTGCTGCAGGGTCATCTGTTTCTCTTGTGTTTGAAGCAATGAGCATCAGTCCTTATCTTTCGAGTTTCTGAACATATTTTTAATTAGGGAAAACAATTAATTTGTAGGGATGCCCACCTGGTTACCAATGTTAGAACCCAAATTCTTGACTTCATGTCACTATAAAAACAAACCTGTTTTATCTCCAAAATAATAACTAAACTTTTAAATCTCTTTTTAAAAAGGGACTAATCTTAATCTTAAATTCTTTTATAAAGAATCCTTTCTTTTTCTATAGTTCGTGTATGTCCAATAAAATCCCTCTCCCTTTTTTTGCTTTGGCACTTCCCATTTACTAGACAAGAAAAGTGAATGACCATGTCTTTAGAAGTATTTATGCTGAATATAGCACATTCTAGAGCCTGTGAGCAAAGTACACAGACACTATGCATATTCTTGTCCTGCTTACATCCTGTCTCAGCTTTAGACCACAGAGACAAAGCTGTTAACAACACTCACCTTCCCGCATGAAAGGGTGTGCATATTTTGGAATCTCTACTCCATAGAGATTGCTGAATCAAATTGATAAAAACAATTTTGTTCTAAATCTTGAACCATACTTAAAATACAGTAAGAAAGTAAGTTACATTTAAAATATGGCAAGTATAAACTCTCATTATTTAGAAATTTAAAGAAGGATATAGTGTCTAGGATGTCAGAGATGTATTTACAGAAAAAAAAAAGTTTATTTCTAAAGAGGAAACCTCTTCTCAATGGAAGTAAAATTTAAATTAACGAGAACTAATCTTTAAGATGCATGAATGATAAAAATAGCTCCTTTCTGGATCTTAGTACATTTACCAACAATCAGGTTATGTAACAAATTAGGGGGAGAAATTGCCTCTACAATGTCTGGGAATGCACATGGTAAATGATGAATTTTTCCATTAGTGTTAATGAACTGTGCCTGGTTAACTCCCCGGCACATCAGAAGAACAGAGCCCAAATCATCTATCTTCCATATTTAATTCAATTTGTTTGTATACTGAATCTTTCACTCAGTGTTTCCCAAAAAGCAATTTCAGGAAGGACAAAATGATGAGAATACTTTACAGAATTGTATATCCTGATATCAAAACAAAGGAAATGGACAAGAGTCTTTGGAGAACTGAAAATTACTCTCCCGTGTTTTGCGCATGTCTGAGTGTTATCTGATTTGTATTGGCGGCTAACATATTCATAAGCTAAAATGGGAATTGCTTCCTCTGCTTTCAGAAACTGTGAGAGAAAAGAACAAAGACTCAAAAAAGAAAGCATATTAAAAATAGTTCAAAAAGCTATATAACCACAAAACTGATCAAGCTTTGTTGCATTTAAAGCAAAACTATAACACATATGTAATTGGAGAAATGTGTGGGGGAAAATGAGAAACAAGGAGTAGCGATTTGTATTTATAGAACACTTCACTTCCGAAATGCTGAAAGAATTACAAATAAGTATTTGGTAGTGGCTCTCACAGGCTCCTTGGAGTCCTGTAATTGTTATTTTCCCTTTTCCTTATTTGGTAAATATACATAATAGGACTGGATAAGGATTTCTCAAAGATACTCACTAATTGACCAGCTTCAAGAGAACTAACCCACTACCTTTCTCTGCTCTGCTCTTGGGGCATGCCCTATGGCTAAGGGAAAACTCAAAGACAATTTGATTTCACTGTCGTAATTACTTTTTCAAAAACTGGATTTAAATCTGAGATAATAATAAATAAGATTTTGTTTATTTATTTGACAGACAGAGATCGCAAGTAAGCAGAGAGGCAGGTAGAGAGAGAGAGGACGAAGCAGGCTCCCCGTTGAGCAGAGAGTCCGATGCGGGGCTTGATCCCAGGACCCTGGGATCATGACTTGAGCCGAAGGCAGAGGCTTTAACCCACAGAGCCACCCAGGTGCCCCAATAAATGTGGAACAAAGTGCTTTAAATCATTCCAATGTACACTTAGACCAAGCACGGAGGACCCTGCCACCTGAAACTCACTGTCGTCACCTCTGCAGTATCCATAGCATACCTACTTGGAGATTAAAACCAAATTCCTTCCTTCCTTTATGCTCTCCTCCTTCCTTCCAAAAATATTCAGCCCCTAACATGTGCCAGGAAGGGTTCTAGGTGGACATACTACACACACACACACACACACATACACACACACACACACTTCCAGTGAAGGCAAATAAAGCACAGAGGTAACTGGAATGAGGTGAAGAAAAGAGCCAGCACCACCCTCCACCCTGTTCAGAAGCTCTTTTCCCTCCCCACCTTCTCCACACCCTGCATTTGGCTGACCATGTACAGTGCAGACGTCACTTTCTCTGGGAAGCTTTCTGTCACTGACCTGCTACAAATTAATCCACCCTCCCCTGAAGCTCTAAGTACTCATCTGTGTTTGCTCTAGGATACTCATCCTTTTCCATTTTGTATTAAAACATCTGTATTCATGTATTCTCACCCTTATTAGACAACATGCTCCTTGTGTGTCTGTATATTTCCTTTATGACTTCTTGTGGCTTCTATCACAGTGCAGGGACACAGCAATATTTCAACCAATGTTTCTGGAATAATTAGGGCAATGGACTGACTGTTGTGTCCCCAGGCCAACTCATATGTTGGAATTCTAATGTCCAATGTGACATTCTTAGGAGGGGGCCTTTGGGAGGTAGCTTAGCACATGGGATCAGTGCTCCCCTAAGACAGATTCTACAGAGCTCCCTTGCCCCTCCCACCATGTGTGAACATAATGAGAAGATGCTGGCTATGAACCAGGAGGTAGGCTCTCACCAGAACATGACCATACTGATACCCCGATCTGGACTTTCAGCCTTCAGAACGGTGAGAATTAAATTTCTGTTATATATAAGCCACCGAGTCTGTGGCATTTTGTTATACTAGCCTGAACAGATGAAGACAAAAATATCACTGAAATAAAATTGCATTTTGAAAACTACATCTCTCAGTGCTCAATAAATATGTGCCATTTGATTTCAACAGAAAAGTGTCTTCCCTTACTTAATTCTTTATACTCTAATCCTTGAATATTTTTTAAAAAACATAGGAAGGCTATCTTATTACTTTCCATCCATCCCATGTGTGCCAGGCACTTGGTGAGGACACTGGGTCCCGTGACGATCGGCACCCAGTGTCACCTTCAGGATTGCTGGCTGGCGCCAGAGGGTGAAGGACAAGTCAGTGGAGCTGCCAGACAGGACAGGTGTGCTGGGCCAGGGGGATGCTCTACGGGCACGTATGAAGTCACACAACAGACGGGGGGAGCCATGGAAATCTAAGAATGAGGTCCACGTTGTGTTACAATGAGTGGGGGTCACCCAAGGGAAGTATATACACAAACAGGGACTGCAAGAGGATTTCCAGAAGTAGGAAAAGCACGTTCAGGAACTGGGAGCCTGGAACATGTACGCAGCTGCAGTGGAGATGGGCCTTAGAAGCCACGGTAATGCTTTGGCAAGAAACGGGAGCCACAGAATGGTGTTGAAATCAGAGTGATGAAACTGTCTGCTTAATGTTTGAAAAAGACCAGTCTGATTGTGGCAAGGGAATCAGACAAGAGAGGGCTGACCAAATCACTGAGAAAGAATGGCAGAGAGTAAAGTGACACAACTGAGACCATTTAGGAAGCAGAATCTACCAAGAAGACTAGGTGGCAGACTGAATGCCATGTGTAAGGGAGCAGAACGAGGTAGGATGGTTTCTCACTTTGCAAGTCAGGTAACTGGATAAGTGATCACACCACACACTGAAATTCTGGGGCGCCGGGGGCAATTACTGGAGCTTTGACCATGACAAGGCTGAGGCGCCAAGCAAGCGTCCAGAAGTTGGTGTTCATTGGGCAGTTGGATATACAAGTCTTTGCCTAGGAGTGCCTTATACTGGAGGTAAATGGGAAGTCATAAAGGGAAGTCATGAGCACTTGGATGTCACAAAAACCATGGTCATGACCAAGCCATGAGTTTGCAGAGGAAGCAGAGAGAAGTGGTTTTCAGTCCCCATGCACACTGGAACCACTTAGCTGTAAGGCACCCCACAACCTGGGTCTCACCCCACGTCAGCAAACTCAGAGTCTCTGGGAGGTGGGGCCTGGGCATCAGTGCTTATACAAAGCTTTCCCAGCATTTTCATCCACAACTGGTGTGAAGGGTCCCAGAAGTAGAGTGATTAGAGGGGGTCCTGGGAAGGACTCTGAGGGAGAACATGTTAGGAGCAGGTCACGGGAGAAGTCAACAAGGAAGACTGGGAGAAAGAGAAAGATGTAGGAGGTACTGTCTTGGACACCAGGCAGAGAGGTCAGTAACAACCACTGCAGGAAAGCAGGACCTGGGGAGGGTCAGAAATGACCATGGGGTTCAACAACAGGGGCAGCAGGTAACCTAGGAAAACAGTGTCCAAGGGCCTCATGGCCGGAAGCCACGCAACAGTGCTGGAGGGGCAGGTGGGCAGGGACAAGCACCCCTCTGGATATTTGGGGTGAAGGCTGGAGGGGGGGCATGGAGAAAGTTACAGAGGGACTTAAGTAGAAAAAGGTTTTTTGTTTTGTTTTTTAATAGAAGAGATTTAGGTATGTTTAAATTTTTTATTACTTTTTGTTTTGTTATATGTTTCCTATATACGAAAGACCAAAATACCTGTGAGTTTTGTTTAAAACATAGTTATAAAGCGATGGTCAAGCAACAGAACACTGCCGGCACTGCGAAGGTCCCCAGTGGGCCCATGTCTATCCCTTCTTTCCTCCTCATTTCTTTGCTTGTGCCTACAGTTGTACCAGCTCTGCACGGTTCCCTACTCAAAAGTGTTTGGGTTTGCCTGTTGCAAAACTGTATACAATCTCATCGTGCTGCACACATTGTTTTGCTGTTGCGTCTTCATTTAATGTGACATTTGTGAGAACCCCACATGTCCCTGTGTCTGGCTGTCGTTTGTTCATTTTCTCTGCTGCATTGTGTTCCGTCATGCGGATGTACTAAGCGTCTGTTTAGATCTTGTGGGGAAGATGACCTCAGAAAGGAAGAGACTGATGTACAGGCAGACAGGTGATGAGAGCTGCGGGGGTGGGGTGGGGTGGGTGTTCCATAGTGGTGCTGAGTAGGAGGGCTCCTCTCTTGTGCCCACAGAAGCCTGGCTGGATGGTTATGTTTTCAGTAGGAGCTGAGGTCAGTTCAGGCCTGAAGAGCTGGTGAAGCAAGGGACAGGAGGACACAGTAAGAGATGTTCACCGACTTCCCAGAGATTGTTGAATGCAAATGGGGGCCTGAAGGCCTGCACTGGGCTGACAGGTGGCCCCAGCTGTGGATATTCCCTCCTCTTATTGGCTGCCTCCTGGGCTTCACAGCAGGGGAAGGAGATGGCACTGAGGGCAATGAGGACCCAAATCACTGTATTCAAATCTGGCTTTGCCATTTATTGATAACCCAATAGCCAGTCCTCTGAAACTGACCGCGGTTTCCTCATCTATAAAATGGAGATAATATCTATTGTGAAACTCTTTTTGTGACAGCTGATTACAGCATTATATGTCAAGATTCTGGGCACGCAACAGGAACCTAATCTTGAAGTGTCAAGTATTAAAAAAATTCTCATTGGATTATTAACAATGAAACTACAATGGCACTGTTAGAAAATAAATATTCTTGATGCCAGCATCCTGAACTAGCTGGAGAGCACTGCATAAACTCATGGAAAGACTGTCTGAGGCTCTGTATTAGTAACGTGAGAAGGACAAGCTAGCCCTTACTATACAGATGTCTTAATAGGGGACCAGCCACCACCAAAATATGCACCCAAGGAAAACAACAACCACTGGGACCTGAATGCAAGGTGAAATGTCTTCTCTCAACTTCTTATCTCAGAGGCTATGAAGGCAGGGCCAGCAAAGGTTGGAATGCTTTGGCAGCACGGTGGGCATGGCTCTGGTCACATCGTTAACTTCATCTGTCACCCATCATCCTCCACTATCACCACCCAAATCCAAGCTCCCAATATTTGAAATAATGTGCAACCACACACATGGGCACATACGTACTCACTTGTTCTGTACCTCAGCTATCCTTTCCTCTTTTGTTTGGTTAAATCTTACTCATCCTTCAGGATTCAGGGAAGATATCCTCTTTTCTGGAACACTTTTCTTGAAACTCTTCGATTAGCTCAAGGGACCCTCACATGACTACCCACACATGGCTTCCCAAACATACTATTCTCGTACCATTTAGTTAACATTATAGGTATTGTTTATCTCCTCTCCTAGACTGTGAGCTTCTAGAACAGGAACAGATCTATATGCAGCAAAATGCTGGGTATATAAAGGACATTCAGTAAATCCTTGCTCAATGAAAGGATAAAAACTGTATGAGAAAGAGAGAAACATAAGCCATTCCATGTGATATATTTTTTGTTAAAGTCATAAGTAATTCTTTTTATAAAACACGTATCTGCAAATTTTAACTGCCTTTTAAGTCATAAATTTCTACAGTGTTTTTCTCTTTAGTACCTAGCTATTCCATTCAAAAGAAACCCTTAATACACATAAAAATTTCACTGGCCACTTACACAGCCTTATTTTTTATTTATTTATTTATTTTTACTTTTAATTTTTTATTTTTTATAAACATATATTTTTATCCCGAGAAGAATCAATGAAACAAGATGGGATTGGGAGGGAGACACAGCCTTATTTTTAAATACTGTTAAGTAACACCAGAAGGAATCGATTAACTGACCATCGAGGACTTTGCTCTTCTCTATTTGTTTTCACATATTATAGAAGAGCAGGGCTTTGACCATTGGGCACAAATTTTCACATCAAGGTACAGCTGTGTATTTATATTTATCTGGTACGTCCTAATGATTCTAGTGCAGATTATCTTGCTACCAGAACAACATCCTTCCCTGCCAAGAGCTTCCTTTCCAAGCCCGACCCATACCTCTTATCAGAGTGGCCCACAGCCAGCCCATCCCCGCATTCCCACCAGCTACTAACAACAAGTATTCTACCAAGTCACAGGTCACGAGGGAGATCCCTGGTTTCTCCTGCTCCCAGCCCCTAGCTTGATATTTTAGAAATATAGTAGCTGGGGAGTACTGTGCTGAAATCCTTAGCACATATCCCTGTGAACAAAGACTAGAGCCTGCTGGAAGTGACGGTCAGAAGGAGCCAGGATCTGCTGTGAGCACAGTGATGCAAAGTGGCTGCCCACATGCAGCCGGCCTGGAAATGCCCGGAACGATCCCGGAGGCTTTCCTCACATGCAGGCTAGAACGTCAGTTTGCTGTTTAACGGGACATGGCTCTTAGTTCCTTTTTGAAAGACAGTTTTCGTGTTTGTGAATTACCAGCAAAGAACTCTTAGATAAACGTGTGGGATGCGAGAAAGAGGCAGGGTGTAAGGCTACGGGCGTGTGCATCCCTGCTCAGGAAATACTCAAAGCAGTGGTGCACGCTCTTTTATTCCGAGGTTCTGTCATCTGTTTTACGAGCTAGTTTAAACAGCACAGAAGCCTGGCCAGATACACTTGATGGAAGGCTCAGGCCCACTTCAGGTGTGTGGAAGATTTGACTCAAGGATGGTTTTGACTCCAACATGGTTTTCCATGAAATATAAATTTTACTAGAAGGGATTTTAGTCTATTTTCATTATCCTGATACCTCTGCCTGCAAGACCCGTTGTCTCAGAGAAGGAGAAGTCATTTCTCTACTCCACTCAGTGTCTGGCATAAAGGAGGCAAAACCAGGCCAACAACAAGGTAATATCCTCCAGAACAGAGGGCTCAAGAGCAAGGGCTCCTAATTCCCAATGTGGTGAAATTTCAACATTTTACTCTGTACTGTGTTTATTTTTAATCCATGATAGAGACACACAGGGCAGACGAAAACCTAAGGTGAACACTGTGGGCCATGGGGCTCCAACGAAGGCTCAGGCCAACACAGGTCCATTTCCAGGTCACTAGACAGTGGGATGACAATAGGCCTTGGTAATGGGGGCCTTAGAAGCTGACCACCCTCCTCCTGAGTTGGTCAACAGCCCAGGAGCCCCAGGGAGCTCATTAACAGCCCTGACCTTGGATGTGTCTGCTCTCTCTGTCCTGTCATAAGAGGTCTCTGGAGGGGTAGGAGTGGCTGGGCAGCTTCCTTCCATCTTGATGTCCCTTACACGTCAGACCATCAAAGACCACATGCAGAAAGCTGTGGGTAATGTGTCCTGGGAAGGTCACTTCAATACTGCTGAGGTAATTTCTTTTTGCAAACTATTTTTTATTGAAGGGGACCTTACGTTCAGAATGAGCAGACTGTAAACTGTTCTCACCAACTGAGCACGCTCCTGACATGAGCACCAGACCAAGAAACAGAGCCCCTCTGTTCCCAGTTCTTCCAGTAATACCACCAAGGGTAACCAGAGCCTCGACATTCCTGTACGTATCTTTTAGTGGACGTATGCATGCATTTTTGTTGGGCATATAATCAGGCACAGAATAGCCGTATCTTTTAAAACAAATTCTGTTATTTACTACATAATTGATGTTTACCACATTGCATGACTGGCCTCCGAGATCAAAGCTTGGTTTATTATATTGGAATTATCTCTTCTCCATTCATACATGAACTTTCTTCAGCATGCATCATTGTAATTGAGGTCAATGACACTGTGTCTATTTTAGTATTCAATGTGATCTTTTGGGATACATAGCACCACATTATTTACCTCGCATTGGTGCTCTGGCATTTCTAACGCAGTCCTAAACCATCCTAAATGCACCCACTGTTATCACTGAAGGAATTAGAAAATTCACTAATTGCAGCTAGTTCTTATAAATAGGCAATTCACCTCTACCATCTGGCTCCACATAAAGATGAACAAATGAATATTAAATCTGACATATGTGGGCACTGAATTATAATAACAGACATTAGAGCATGATGCTGTACTTATTATATCATCAAGATGAGAAGAACTGAGACAAAGGGGTAATTAAAATCATCATATCTAGCTTAATATTTTCACAGCCTGAGACTTTATTTCAGATTTCTGATTTATAAGTTTGTTACTGATAGTTCATGTTTGACAAGGAGTACTTGAACATCTCTACATACCAAAGAGGAGGCAGACATTCAGGTAGCTAATATTTTTCCTTATTCTCTAGAGCAAAGTATAAGCAACAACTGGAATTGTGTTCAAGAGCCCCTGCCTTCCATGTGTGTGCATGTGTTTATGTATGTATTCCAGAGCTGTGAATCAAAAATGTATAGTTTGGAAGGAATCCTGGAGATCATTTTGTATTGCTCTTCCCTCATGAGGATACTGTTCTTGACCATCTCCTTAACAACTGATTATCCAGATGGAGTAATTTTGTGGGTAGTTTAATCTTACCATTTCCCTTTCTGACCTAAATCTTCCTCATCTACAAGTCAAAGACTTAATTGCAACTAGCACCCATGCATCCAGAAGTAGTGAGAAGTGGACATCAGCCACTTGCTAGTTGTGCACCAGGAAGAGAAGACACAGTGTGTCCAGAACTCACTTTCTTCATTCATAAATTAGAGACAATAAAATTTACATCGTAGGGCTGCTCTGTGCATTAAGATATTAAGATAATGCATGTGAAAATGTTCTCAGAGAGGTTAAATGATGTACAAATAAACATGTTATTCATTGGTATTCTTATCTTGTATAACAGGCTCTTTCCAAAGGAGAAATATCAACTTTCAAATTTTGTACCAAACTTGGTCCACCCTAATGTCTGCACTCCAAGTAGTTTCCAAAAATCAGGGATACTATCAACATTATCCTCACACATGGAAGGCAGACAGGCTCTGGCTATGTTACATTTAATAATGGTAACTTTTTAAAAATTAGGAGAAGAGTCTCCAGAAGAAGCTTTACCTATAAGAAAGAAACCACAGTGGGTGAAACTTCCTAGTCTTAGGGATGTTATTTCTTAGGGGAAAACAATCTATTTTAAATTAGATTACAGAGTTTCCTATGCATTCAGATTAGCTAGGACAAATTCTTTGACAATTTGAGTAACTCTAGGAAGTCACAACAAACTGACTGGGGAGTCATATTCTTTTCTGTTGTGCCTGCAGATAACAGAAGGATCATTAATCTTGATTTTTGCAGTGTCTTTAGGAAGGGGGCTATTCCAACCTGGTTCTTTCTATTGGCTATAGTTTTGTAGTTATAGGCCTTACATTTGGAATATAGATCCTGAACTCAAGATATTCACATTTTAACAAATAGTAAAATTTACATCTGGGTGAGTTCCTGGCAAGTGGAGTAAGCTCTGTCCCAGCAGTATGCTTTAGCTCTTCAGAAGATTATGCTGATGAATTTCACTTAGAGTAACAATAGGTAGGTAAGATAATTAACAGGGAAATGACAAATCATCTAGTCCAATAACTTTGTTTTGCAGATGGAAAAACTGAGACCCATACATGTTGTGAACTTACCCCTTGTCCAACCATTTGAAATTGTAAGGGACATTCTTAAATTATTTTTAATTAAGGGTTACATGCACTTGAAACTTTTTATTTTGAAAAAAAAATAAATGGAGAAATGAAGTTTCCAGTGTAGGGATGATTATGTGTCAGGATCAGGTACGAATTTTGCATCTGAAATGTCTCTCCTAATACCTGCCTAAGAGGAGCCACTGGAGGTAGTACATGGTGATAGAGATGAATGAGAGTGGCCAAGAAAGCTGGCAAGGAGGTGCGAGAGGACTGCCAAGGGTCAGTACAAAAGATCAAACTAGCTCTGCCCCAGGATGCAGAGGCAAGAATGAAGAACTGAAAACAATAAGAGACAAAAAGAGAGACAGGAAGGACAGATCCAGATGATCCAATGTCATCTAATTGAAATTTTGAAGAGAAGACTACAGATACCATACAAAATACTTGAAGATGATCTGTGATAAAAGAGGACTTTGGCCTAAAAGCTATGAAAGAACATACAGTATTACAGATCAACTAAAAAAAAAAAAAAAAAAAAGAAAGAAAGAAAGAAAGAAAAGAGAACCATATCTAGACATATGCAGGGCGATTTTAAATTTCATAGGACATACATAAACACATAAACATATTCTGTAAGAAAGCTTGACAAAAGAAGTGCAGATCACCTCTGCCACCATCAGTGGGGCTGGCATTAGACTCTGCCCACATGGCACAGAAACCAGAAGGTGATATGAAGCAATGCTGGAACTCTGAAGGAAAAGTTCTGGGCTTAAGACATTTATCTCCTCTGAGACGGACTTCATGCATGAGATACACAAAGATTTTAAGTATAATATATAGATGCTACAGACAAATTAAAACAAACCTCGAAACAAACAGTGCCATAACAAAGAATAATAGATGTTAGATCAATAAATAAGTGAATGGGAGTAAGGAATTCCCTTGTTGTGATGAGCACCAGGTGATGTATGCAAGTGTTGAATCACTATATTGCACACCTAGAACTACTATCACAATGTATGTTAACTAACTGCAATTAAAATAAAAACTAAAAAATTCAATAACTGCACCGAAAGGGCTGAGGATACCTCTGGAACCAGTAAAATATATAGAAGTAAGGGTACATGGTTGTTTTAAGTATGGCTGCAAAATTGTTTGCCCATTTCTGTTCTTTCTAAGAATTGAACTCTATTGCTTAAAAACTGAAAAGTTTAGAAAAGCGTACAGTATCTAATCGCAAGTTCAATTAATACAAGTGGGTATGTTGGATGAGGGGAAAAAAAGAATAGCATCCAGTGTTTCAAGTTTCACAAAAGAAAGCCATATTAATGTTCTATGACTTTGATGGTTACATAAACACAATTGTAGGAATGCACTGGAAAAGTTCAGACTAACCATTATAAAAACTAAAAACTTTCCCTTTAACCTAGAACTCATTAATAAACAAAATGCTCTGGAACAGGAGGAAAAGAATGAAGGAAGTTCCCATCCCTTGCCCCACAACCGTCACTAAAACAAAGAGGCAAGCAAACAAAAACTTATGACATAAAAAATTTAGAATATGTACAATATATATAATAATTATAACAATAACTGCAAATAAGTCAAATTATGTTATCAATAGGAAATGACTCTTAGATGGGACTTTACTTTTAAGACAGTTATATGCTTCTCACAAAAAGAATACCTAAATAAATTGACATGATGTGCTAAAAATAATAGAATAGATAGATTTTCTCAAAATTAAAAAAAATCCTGCTTGGCACTATTAACATGAGAAAATGCAGAGGACAGGGAAAAATAAAGATTAAGAATCATTTCTAACTAATACAGAATCCACCATGCAAAGACATAACAGTATTTAAACTTCTGCACCAAATAACATCTGATTAATGTATCTGAGAAATTTTTAACAAAACAAGAAACAATTTGATCTTTTACTGAGAAACAAATGGCAAAATTTGTATATCCTGTCTGATTTTACTCATGGGAAATACACATATATGAAAAAACCTGAAAAGCAAAACATATTTAAGGCATATAAATTTGTAGTTGGAATATGAATGGTTTTTATTTGCTCTTGAATACTTCTGTATATTACCTAAAATTTTGCTATTGACCATGGATTAGTTCTTTAATAAAATGGTATTAATTCAAAAGTAACACAGGTGGTAAAATTTCTAGTTCTTAAGAGAATGGACTTTGTCTATATTTTACTTTGATTTTTTTTAAAGATTTTACTTACTTATTTAAGAGAGAGAGGAGAGAAAGAGAGAGACAGCATGAGAGGAGAGAAGGTCAGAGGGAGAAGCAGACTTCCTGTGGAGCACAGAGCCCAAGGTGGGACTCGATCCTGGGACTCCAGGATCATGACCTGAGACGAAAGCAGTTGTTCAACCAACTGAGCCACCCAGGTGCCCTTGATTTTGGTTTTTAAGGCGATTTAAAATTACCAGATATTATCATTTTGGTCTACCATTAATTGCTATAAACTGGTCTTATGTAGAAATAAACTAAAGTTAAATCTACCTTCATTATAATAAGGATGCAATTCCTACAACCTTGACAGTTCACATAATTTGAAATTTTGTACAAAATAAAATCCTTCGATTACGTCAAAGAATACTGTGTCTTTGGAAATCAACACCCCAGTTGCTAAGGATCCCATATGCAGTCTTCTTCCTTAAAGGGAAAAATCAGAATTCTCATACAATTATTTCCCAGTGAGTAAAATCAGACATACACATTAACCTTCAAGAATTTTAAGTAATGGTGGCGCCTGGGTGGCTCAGTGGGTTAAAGTCTCTGCCTTCGGCTCAGGTCATGATCCCAGGATCCTGGGATTGAGCCCCCATTGGGCTCTCTGTTCAGTGGGGAGCCTGCTCCCCACTCTCTCTCTGCTGGCTGCTGCCCCTGCTTGTGATCTGTGTCAAATAAATAAATAAAATAAATTTAAAAAGAAAAGAATTCTAAGTAATGGATAGAAATGATTTAAAGACCCAAGGCTGATCTTTCATTACTTTATCATTGCTTTTACTAAATTGGGCAATTAATCATGCCATTTTGACAATTAAAAGTGTTATCCCAAGTCATATCCTCTTGTTCTTTTTACTTATTAAAGTAAAAATACATCTACAAGTTTATTTTTAAATTTCTACCTAGTTCAATTTCACAATGTGGTTACATAAAGTCAAAGAAAATGACAGGCCAAGTGACAAAGGAATCAGATGAACGTGAACACATGTCATAAAGGTACTCTCTTGGCATGATAAAGCTTTAACTGCAGGTGACAACAAATTAAGAAGTACTGTGCATATAAAATTAAAACCATGCTTTTGAGAATCCTTTTCTACATAGTATTCCAATCAGTCATTATAAATTCATAAAATTTACAGAGCCAATCATTTTATACAATCTTTTATTTTCTATGGATATGAAGAAGAAAATGCTATTATTATAAGGCAAAACAACAATAAAGAGAAATAAAATTATATA
Source organism: Mustela nigripes (assembly GCF_022355385.1). NCBI lineage: Eukaryota > Metazoa > Chordata > Mammalia > Carnivora > Mustelidae > Mustela > Mustela nigripes. The sequence goes on along the minus strand of NC_081564.1, from coordinate 36,675,343 downwards.
CTGTTAACTAAATGATTACTTGGGAAGTAAACCAAGTTTTAAAAATAAGAGAAATGGGCGCCTGGGTGGCTCAGAGGGTTAAGCCTCTGCCTTCAGCTAAGGTCATGATCTCAGTGTCCTGGGATTGAGTCCCACAACAGGCTCTCTGCTTGGCAGGGAGCCTGCTTCCTCCTCCTTTCTCTCTCTGCCTGCCTCTCTGCCTACCTGTGATCTCTCTCTTTCAAATAAATAAATAAAATCTTAAAAAAAATAAAAATAGAAAATATAGCAGATTAGAAAATTATATTTTCCTTTCTTCTTGGTAAGGAATTCCTTCTCTCATTACTAAAATAATCAAATAAATGAATGAGAGGGCATAAATACATAAACAAAAAGCACAAAAGAAAAAATGACAGCAGATAAATCAACACATCTTTGAAGCAGGAAAATAGATAATGATGTGGGAAACAAAGGCAGAAGAAAAAGTACTAAATTTCCTTACTATCTGTAGCCCATTGATAAGTCCTTGAAAACAGAGTGACATTCCTCTAGGAACTCTGCTGCCTCCATGTTAATACTTCACTAAGGGCAAAAGATAATCTTAGCCCAACTCCCAGGATCCTGTAAGTCTACTTTAATAGATAAAAATTCCTTTAGAAACTTCCTTTATCTCTAACTCCCCATGATACATGTTGGCAATCATTCCCCAAGCATATGACCCACAGATACACATCTGAAGGGTTTCATGACTCAGGTTTTATTAGACAGAAGTAAATGATCTTTTCCCAACAATAGCTAGCCCCCTCAAGGTCCTGGAAACCTTGCTTCCAAAATTTCTTAGGGACTTCCGTTATCCCTAACCCCCTCCCAACTTGGAACTAGATAATGGGCCACTCCTCTTGACCCCAGTGCAGGTCTTTCTGTTCATGGGTCCTGTCCCTGTACTTTAATAAAATCATCTTTTTACACCAAAGACATCTCAAGAATTCCTTCTTGGCTGTAGGCTTCAGACCTTAGCGTCTTTCCTATATCAGACAAGGACAGAGCCAAGAGTCTGCAGAGAGAGGATGGCGTAAGAATACCCAGGAAACGTTTGGAAACATCATGTCTGCTAGAAGGAACTTACTCAGAGGAGGAGGCTCACTGCTGGTGACAGGCTCCTTGGCCTTAGCTGGGCAGTTGCCTGACCAGTCCAAGAAGTTCACCAGCAGGTGGGCCCCACATGTGCATGCAAAGGTACATCCCAGCCTTCTGGTGCCTCTCTCTCAAGAGTGAACACGGAGGACTGCTGGACTTACCAGAATGTCCTTCATGTAATAGAAAGAAGCCAACCAACCTCACCCAAACCAAGTCAAAACACAAGCACCTGGGAAAAAAGGGGATGTAGGGAGCAGGAAAACAACAGCCTCAAATACTGTCAGAGAGTTAAAAAAAAAAAAAAAAAAAAAAAAGACACACAAGCAAAAAAAATCAGAACAAGATGCAATAAAAAAACTAATCAGAGAATAACGATGCGTTTCAAGAAACTGAAAAAAAAAAATCCCAGTACAATTAAAAATTTCAACCAAAGAACTACAAGTCAAGGTTGAAAAACAGTCCATAAAAAAGAACAAAAGATAGGGAAGTCAGTGCTAGGGGAGAACATCAGAACACATAGAAAAGAGGGCATTACTCAAAAATTACCATAGCAACATTTCCCAGAAACAAAAGACATGAGCTTGCTGATTGAACCTATGAATGAAATCTCATTTCAGAATACCAGTGATAAAAAGAAAGTCCTGAAAATGTCCAGGGCTTGAAATTCTTACAGAGGGTGGGGTGGAAGAAGAGGAAGACCAATCCTTTCCTGAAGTGAAATCTGAATGACAGTTGACTTCTGGTATGCAGAGGGAAAAATGGAGCGATGCCTTCAATATTCTGAAGAAAAAGGTTTCCAACTAGAATTCTATCCACAAGTCAATGACTATAGTTGAGGAGAGATAAAAAATACTTTTGATATTAAAAAAAAAATTCAGGGGCGCCTGGGTGGCTCAGTGGGTTAAGCCTCTGCCTTCAGCTCAGGTCATGATCTCAGGGTCCTGGGATCGAGCCCCACATCGGGCTCTCTGCTCGGCAGGGAGCCTGCTCCCCCCTCTCTCTCTGCCTGCCTCTCTGCCTACTTGTGGCTCTCTCTGTCTATCAAATAAATAAATAACAATCTTAAAAAAAAAAAAATTCAACTACCTCCCACAATCCTACCCCAAAACCTGGGAGAAAATAAACCAGGGACCAAGACTTGAAACCCAGGAAATCAAGTACATGGCAGAAAGGAGGCAAAGGTAATCCCAGGAGGCAGGAGAGTCCCAGTAATATGGCTGTGCAGCTCACCTGTAGAGAAACCGGCAAGGGCAGGGGGTTGGGTATGGTCTCCAGGTTTGGAGAAATGATGAATGGACCATCCAAGGGGCCCAACTGCTGCTGAGAGAGGATTTGGAGGGGAATGGCTTTGTCAAAGGAGTCTGGGCTGGAAGGCAGGGCTGGGAGAGATCAGAGAGGGTGCAGGGGTTTATGCTCAGAGGCTGCACTGCCAGGCAACCAGGAAGGAAACCCACCCAAGAAGCAGGGGCACAGCACAGCAAATGCTCTCCCTAAAGATGAAAATCCACTTCTAAGAATGCCAAGAGATTCGTCAATGAGGTCAAGAGCCAGAGGAGTTCCACAGGCTCTGCACACCACTTATACACACACACTTACACAGTCCAGCACACTCCCCCAACAATACCCCCACCACACACACACATACACACAATTTCACCAACACACACCGCACACTATACTACACACCCCACAGATGTACCTACTGTACCCACACACATTATACACACATATGAACACATCACATATATATATATATACATTCATACATACCAAACACACATATATGCCATGACACACACACACATACACACACACTGGCAAACTGATTTATAAATCATGAATAGAGGCCAAGTTGTGCCATAAATTTCCATGAATAGCACCCAAAAGTAGATTATCAGATATCCTTTCTTTTGAGCAGTAGATATCCCTTTTCTATTTGTGTGTGTGTGTGTTTTCTTTATGGTGTGACACCAGCAATGTGTGTCCTGTATCTCAACTGGGAGCACTGGGGCAAGAGGTCCCTACCTTGTAACAATATCTGGCTCTTTGTGTAAAGAATGTCATTATTAGCTCCTTAACTAATTACCTTTGTATATTTTTTAAAGATTTTATTTATTTATTTGAGAGAGAGCAGGAGCAGAGAGGTGAGGGGCAGAGAGAGAAGCAGGCTCCCTTTTGAGCAGCACCCCCCGCCCCAACAAACCTGCCCTACATGGAGCCCAAGCCCAGAACCCTGTGATAAAGAGCTAGAGGCAGACGTTTAACAGACTAAGCACCCAGGTGCCCCCCTTTTGTATATTTTATGACACAGAGCTCGACCAAGTCTTTCCGAATCTGTGTTCTACTCAAGTTAGAAAAAACAAATTCCTGTCTAATCTTGGACCCTGGCTTAAATTAAGTTTACATTTTGTAGTCCCAATATTGTCATCTTTAAATATTTCTGTGTTAACAAACACACCTACTTCATTTTACTCACTATGTAAATTCATTCAAATAACATGTAAATTGTGTGATAATTGTGTACCAAAAGTCCTATTTTCATACAGATAAGAAATGATGCAATTTTCCTAAATAATGGCTTATGCAGATTTTACATAAACTCTAAACAGCTCTGAATATTACTGTTAACCCCTTGACTATTTTAATGAAAACTAGAGTAAACCTGTCTGAAATCCATCTAAAAAGGATACCAAGAGGTCCACCTGATCTCTCAAAGAGGTCTATTATTTTCAGATGTCGTCAGCTATGTCCTGATGTCACAACTCTCCTTGCCCGCTGTACGAAACAAGACACTGACAACTTATTTTAAGAATATTGTTTACTTCCTTTCAAAACACCATGCCTTCAATATCAGAATCAGAAACTCTGACATAAAATGGTAAAAACAAGATTCACTCCTTGCAAGCACTTTGCTGCCCAGAGTATTTTATAGAACAACTAAAATCACTGTCTTCCTATACTTCCAAGCATTCCCCAAGGCTTTGGAAGCAGAGGTCAATTGAGCCGTTTTGTACAGGACTTTGTGAACCTGAAGGGGTTTCTACTTATATTATTTTCTTCCTCTTTTTAAATGTAAAAATATTTGCCTAAAACTCTTCTGGACTAGAAACTGTAAAAAGCATTTTGTATAACAATGACTCCTCGGTAAAGGTACATATTTATGACAAGAAGAAAAAAAACTTTCGTTTTAGAAAATGCAAGTCTAATTCACATGCTTCAGGAAACTCAAGCTAGAGATGATTATGACAACAAATCCAGCGCTCTGGGAGAATGCAACATTTAAAAATTCTCATCTCCTGCTTACCGTCTCATTGACAAATAAGATGGAAAATGTATAATGACAACTTTGGGTATGTTAAGGCAAATTCCTAGTAGGTGTAGTTAGGTGTGTGTGTTTGTGTAATATTCTTAACAGATACCACTAAAGATACACACTGATGAACAATATTTTTCATGTTATACAACAATGTAAAATTAATACTACAGTAATGGGAATACATAAAAACAAACCCCAAAGAATATGAATGATTTATCGTAACTGTTCTTGCCCAATTAGTTCCAAGTTCTTAAGTTATACTCAACATTACATTAGTACATTGACTGACTTAGTAATGATATTCAGAATGTGATAACCTATAGAGAAGTGAAAACAACAATTGGTAGTTTAAAAAGAAATCAAAGTTTTAATTAAAAATGGATACAGTCAGTCAATTAGTAATTCTAGCATCTCAAAGCTAAACTTGATAAGACAAGACCAGTCACTGAAAATGGTTAAAGCAAGAGAGAGAAATGCTCTGTGCCTACTAGAGCTAACCTTATATTGCCTATAACCTCTGCCCTCCATAACTGCTTTACAATCAACACTAACCCCACCAAGGACTTATCCTCATTCCATGAATACAAAATAGTATTAAATATAATAAAATCTGTTTTCACAGGTAAGTAAAAATTTGTCTGTCAGTTTAATCCTGTGTAAGTTCTAAATGCAAGTTTAAGAACCATCCAGTTATCTAATTTTTGTCTTTTCTAATCTAGAAAGAAACTCATCACAGGTAGTTGTTTATTTTTTTTTTCTGAGGTAATGGAATCATTAAGCTTTTGAAGACTTCAATTTACAGGAGCCTGCTCTATTATAACAAGGTCTAGGGCGGGAAGAGTGCCAAGACCCAAAGGCATTGCCCTGAGCAGCCCTATGAATTGTTAGGTCTGGAGAAAGACTGCCTTGTGCTTTCTTTCTGACTATCATATAGGTGCAGTATTTGCTTTTTCTGCTAGGCTTCACTGAATGCCTTTCTTTAAACTCTACTTCCACACTCTTCTAGTTTCTTCAGAAGTTCTGAGGCCAATCTTTAAAGGCTGCATGGTGGATGGAGGAAATCCTGTCGGACAGTCTCAATATTATTCATAATTAGATACTACAAATACGAACAACAACTGGGTCTGTCTGTGCCATACTGAATGAGGAAAAGTTCCAGGAAGCTGCTGGAACAAAGTGGAGCACACCCACTCTGACTCTGTTCGCTATGTTTTCCAAATCCAAGCAGGGAGAAGCAAGCGAACCACATGAAGGAACAGTGTGGGAGCCAAGTCCACTGTGATGAAGTGGGAGAAGAGACCTTGACTGAGCTACCTGGTAATCTTATCTCCAGGGGAATCACGCTGGAGCTGTCCGGGGTGATATTTGTTATTTCAGCCCCAGTGCCTCAGGAGGGTAAACCAGGCCAACCACAATGTTACAGTCTTCCTAACTTTCAGGATAATGACCCAAGTTTTGAAGGAAGGACTCACTTTTCATCTGGAAATAACTGCCACTCAAAAATCTACTAGGAGAAGGCAGAACAGGGTAAACACTCTCACGGCTATGCTACATTGCTTTCTGTGCCATTCAGTATGGTGGCCAATCACTTGGCTACATGTGATTGAGGAACTGAGGATTTAGTTTTGTTTAATTTTGATTAATTTTAAAAGATTTTATTTATTTATTTGACAGAGAAAGAGAGATCACAAGTGGGCAGAGAGGCAGGCAAAGAGAGGGGAGGGGAGAAGCAGGCTAACCGCTGAGCAGAGAGCCCCATGTGAGGCTCGATCTCAGGACCCTGGGATCATGACCTGAGCCAAAGGCAAAGGCTTAACCCACTGAGCCCTCCAGGTGCCCCATAATTTTGATTAATTTTAATTTAAACAGGCATATATGACTCATGACTAATCATAGAGGGGTATGCAGTTCTAGATTTTAAAAAAACAAAAAGAAGCCCACAACAAAAGCCTGAGGAAGATTCTTCATAGCTATATACCCCTAAGGATGTCTGAAAAATGACTCTATCATTTTTCAACAGGGTATTCACCTAATACAGAGTCCCCCAAATGGTGTGACCACTCCCTCTCCCTCCCACTTTTTGTCCTTTACTCTCTTTTCCTCCTTCCCGCACATAACACCACAATGTCTCCAGAGATCTGTCCCCAGTCTCCTAGCCCATGAGTCCTACACATTTGCCCAAGTACCCAAGATGTCCACATATCTTTATTTCTTTTTTTATGGATTCTATATGACATCCTTTTAAGTGTTAATATTACATTTACACATATAACATATTCATTTATGCTATTTGGGATGTGTTTACCATTATTCCTTATAGTAACATTTGCTTTGGTTCATTTAGAACTGTTTTCAGTGCTGGCTTCCAGGATTGCAACCACCTGGTAAAGCAAGACTTCCACATGGATCTCTTCTGTTCAAACAAATATTACACCTTGCATCACACATTTCATAACCTATTCCCTTCTCTTTCTACTTATCTATGACATTTATTTTATGTATTTTTCTATTTCAACAATTTTTTTTAGTTTACATATTCTATAACTATAGCACCATATGAATAATTCATCTCTATGTTATTTTACCAATTGATGTAAACAGAAAACATAGTAGGGACTTATATGGATTTATTTGTACTTACTTTTTCTTAAAGCACTATCCTCTCTAAACTTTTCTGAAATATTGGATACATGGGTATATGCTTCAATATAACTTATACTTAATACTTTCTATTCTATCACTGAATTACCTCATCTCCAAATGACTAAGACATAAAGAAAGGGAAATAGGGGCGAGGTGAAAACAATTGGGGGGAGAGGCAAGAAGCTCTGGAATCTCTCTAGAAGACAGCAGGATGCAGCATTTGTGTGGAGAAAATTCAGGCCTGGGGTGGGACACAGAGTGGTGAGCACATCCCATAGAACAGGCACTTGTTAAGGAAAGTATCAGACACCAGAGGTTCTGGGAAGTGATGCAGGTCCAGGAAAGACCTCAAGGGTCCAAGAAAGCTCCAGAAAGGGCAGAGGTGGGCAGGCAGCAGTGGGGCTTTACTCAAGTCAAGTGGGGCCTTAGAGACACAGAGAAGGGAGCATGATGGGAAGGCATTTGGCTCCAAGAGAGTCATTTTTGATGTTACCTATAGCTGCTAATCTGCACACTGTTCCAATTCATCCCTAAAATAATTTAAACAAGAAAAACTTTTACCTGTGATGTCCTGAATACCGTGGACCACGGATATGGCCTATTCCTCGGCACCCTGGTGTAGGACAAACAGCTTGCCCTGGAAGGATTTTCACATCATTTGCTCCTTCAGGAAGTAAAAGAACATACCTTGAAAACACCTCAGTAAAGAACTAGAAAGACTAAAATATGTAAATGATATTCATTGAGACTTTGCAAATTAACAACAAACCATCACTAAAATACTTACTAGATACTTGTGATGTTTTATAACATGATTTAGCAGAAAATATCAGTGCTGTCATACTTAAAACTAACACAACTGATATCTGAGGCAGAGCGAAATATACAGGCATTGAAATGTTTTAAAAATATGAGAACATTCATCCATTTCTTTTAGAGAATCATACTGGCAAAGGTGATATAACCATGAGCTAAAAATGTGAAAGAGTGAGGTCTGGTTTGTGGTTCCCTTTGAAACTCCACTCAACCAAAACAGAGCTCCCCCAAATACAGGACAGAAATTCAATAAATAGGGGTGCCTGGGTGGTTCAGTCAGTTAGGAGTCTGCCTTTGGCTCAGGTCATGATCCCAGGGTCCTGGGGTTGAGCCCTGTGTCAGGCTCTCTGCTTAGTGGGATATCTGTTTCTCCCTCTCACTCTGCCCCTCCGCTCTCCCTCTCTCTCTCTTAAAAAAATAAAATCTTAAAAAAAAAATTCAGCTAATAAATGAGACATGCCAAAGATGGTGAACATAGCCCTAGCCATGCTTAATTAAGTAGCTTTCAAAGCTAGCTGAAAAAAAGCACTGACTCCTACTCCACTTCACTAATACTATGTACAGTAACACTTATGCTGCACTGATACTATTATAATGCTGTATGTACTTAATACTAATATCAGTGCTAATATGTAACCACTCCAGGCCAGAGAGAAACTCTATTAAGCCCAAGGGCAATCTATCTCTAAAGATTATCAGGAGCTCAACCCTGTTTCTCTGTTCTGTGATTTTCCTCAGTCTGCTCTCCCTTTAGAAAAAGCGCTCTGGATCTTGTCATCACACAAAATGACACTGCTTCCAAAAGCACTAAGCAAACAAGCCATCTTGACTACAAAATCGTATCCTTCCAGATTGCTTGCTGAGGTAGCCCAGCTGCCGATGATGGTTCAATATCCTGGGAGTTTCCAGGCCACAGAGTCCCTTCTTTCCCATCCTCACTTCTCTCCCTTCATAAATAACTCCCTTCCCTTTTCTTTGATTCTGCCAACCAGGAGCTCCCTTCTGTTGCGAATAACTTAAGCCCCCTTGCCTCGAAGACCTTCTGTGACAGGTGACTGTAGGAAGGATATAAAGAGCCTGCCATGGGTCAGCGGCACCACCCTGCTGGTCTGTGTTTCACAGGAATAAGTTCTCCTAGAAAAAAATTACACAATGGTGCAAATTCACTGTTAACAAAACTTTGGTCTTCAGTGTCACCTGAGCCCCTCCCCACTCTCCCAGGCCTCTGTAAGCCTCTACCTCTGGTTCTATCCGCTGCCCCTGCCTGTACTTCACTGGGAAAACAGGAACCTGTCCTGGGGTACAGCATTCCCTCCTTCCTTTCCATCACAATGAGGAGCTCTCTCCCCTCCAGGGTGGGTCTCACCCTTTCCATTTGGGTCTTACCTATAGGGTCTTGAGGCTCTAATATATTCTTGTCACTCCTGCACTAATGAATCTTGTACCAGTATTTCAACAAATTCCAGTTTCCCCATCACAAAAAGAAAAAAAAAAAAAAGACAAAACAAAACAGAAAACAAAAGCTTAACACTCTCTTTGGGAGACTCACATTCCCGTTTAGGAGCCATTCACTGTTTTGCCTTTCCCAATCAGACTCTTCAGAGAAGTTATTTCTGTTTCCTCACATCTCGCTTCTCAAACCATATCATTCCTCTCAGGTCACTAATGACTGCTGTGCATGAAGCCCGTCATGTGCTACTGAGGATACATCACACTTGCTGCCTTGGTGCGATTACGCACTATCCTTTCTCAAGTTGTTACTGCCCACAAGCTTTGGTGGCAGCACCCCCCCCCCCCAACCCCCTACAGTTTCCTTGCTGCAAATGGGCATTCTCTTGGAATACTATTTGCCAGATCTCCCTCCTCTAGTTAACCTGAAGATGTCAGAGGACCTCAAGATATGTTCCTGGGCTGCCATTTCTACAGCTTTGTTTATAACCTGCAAGCTGTAGATGCTCACAGGCTATATACAAGCCCACAGCCTACGTATAACAAATATTAGACGGTACCACAGCAAATATTTAGACCTCAGAGACATTTTCGGTAAGTTTATTGAGTGAGAAGAAAATCTGTCTTAGACACTTATTATGCCTTCAAAATTTTGCAAAACACCTTGAGGGATAAACAGAGAGAAACATGTTGCCTAATCCAAAGGTAGCTTTTGGAAGCAGCCTTGAGAAAGAAACAACTTTTAAACAAATTCAGTGAAAACTATAGTTAAAGAACTGTAAACAAGTCTCTAATTAAGAAGTATGTTTATGTCAGTCGGTAAATAAAAAGATTTATAAGAAAGAAGCACAGAATATAAAGAGATTCTCCAAACTGCGCCTCATGATCCACTACCAAGGCCACCGTCACAAAGACCTGGAATATTATACCTATAAACAAACCACCAAACAAATGTTCTCTGTCAGTCAGCCTGTCGCTCTGTGTGGACAACTTTCCAATAAACTGTCAGTGAAGATTCTCTAATATGTTTTTCAGGACTATTTCAATGCACTTGATTAAATTAGGCTTGAAGTGATCTTTTAAATATTTATCAAGGCACATTTATCTCCAATGTCCCAATGGGGGTTATATTTCTCTACTTGTTAGATACGTAAGGAAGAGTATGACCTCAACTATTACGAGAAGAGTTATTACATTAAGAACTGCAAGCAAGGATCATAACAAAGAAGAAGTAGAGAAGAACATGCAATAAAAAAGCATGGAATCTAACAATTTTCCTTGGTATATTTTGTATGATGAAGTTTAATGGGTTGACTCAATGGTGAATTAGACAGCCATCTGTTGGGGAAAAGAAACCTGTGAATTCTATAATCCTTCATATTATTGCCTCTAGGATAAGGGAACCTATGATAAAATTAATGTTTTTTTCCTCAGAAAATAATTACATTTTTACCAAGAATATCTTCCTTTTAACTTGGATATTTAAAGAATTAAGTCTCAAGAAGAAAATGTTCTCAACTTGACATCATTCTTTTTTAGAGAGACAATCCTGAACATTTTACCCTTCCTTGCCTGCTTTTTGCCACTTTAACTGAAATCAATTTCCTAGTTTATCTGCTGAGCTCCTGTTTCCCTTCACTAGAGTCAGGACATTGACCTTATCTAATGAGTCTACCACTGGAGCCCCAGAACCCACTACAAGTAGCAACTGGCACATAATAAATACCAAATAAAAACATTTTATAAATGAATCAAAAATCACAAAGATAGCAACAATTAACACCTGTAGGCATTATTTGGCATATCCTGACCACCATGCTGGAAGCTAATCCCCACTTTACTCCTATTTCAGAGCTTAGCTTGTCTAAAATCAATCTCTGATTTTCTATTTCTGAATACCATGAGCTATTATCAAGCACTAATAGCTCCTAATTTATTCCAAGTCTTCTGTGAAAATTGTACTTAGGCAGGAGTCAATCTAATGGCATGGCTCTTCCTGCAAAGGCAAAACAAAATTGAAAATATCCTTGTAGACTGGAAATTATCCGAGTAAGGAGCAATGCTTCACACTCACATGATACAGTAAGTAAAATGTCCTAATGGGCCCCCCATTCACATGGAATTATGTGGCTGCCATCAGCAGCCCAGGCAGACACTGTAGTTGCCCACCCAACGTCCATTCCCTCTTTCTTGCTGACTGAACCCTGATTTGGTTCAAGACAGCAATGTGCCCAGCTAAAAATGTTGGCTTTGGGGCACCTGGGTGGCTCAGTGGGTTAAGCCGCTGCCTTTGGCTCGGGTCATGATCTCAGGGTCCTGGGATCGAGTCCCGCATCAGGCTCTCTGCTCAGCAGGGAGCCTGCTTCCTTCTCTCTCTCTCTCTCTGCCTGCCTCTCAGTGTACTTGTAATTTCTCTCTGTCAAATAAATAAATAAAATCTAAAAAAAAAAAAATAAAAATAAAAAAAATAAATAAAAATGTTGGCTTTGCCAGCCTCTCACATCTAGATGTGGTCATTTGACACCATCTGGGACAATAAGACCTAAGGGAAGTGCAACATAAGGATGTCCACAAAGGCTTCTTTCCCAGTAGGAGGGTAAAGGTGATGCCAGTGCTGCTTTGCCCATGTCCTCCCCTTCCTCGACCTTCATGGAATGCAGATGTTAGAACTCACAAGGTTGACAAGCACAAAGACAAAAGCAAAAGTGTTGAAGAATAACCTCTTTGATTAAACCATTGTAAACAGATTTTTGTGTGACTTGCAGCTGAAAAGTCCATATAAGAAAACAGCAATTTTATTGTGTTTATCCTTTTGTGAAATCAAACAATTATTCTAAGACAAAAACAAGAATCGCATATGAGCATTTGATCTATTTGTCACGTAAAGAAGATGTAAGATATTAAGGGAAAAATCAATACACTAAAGAGCTCGCACTCATTGCTAAAAAATGAGAAAGGGAATTGGCCTTTATTTCAAAATGGCGGAAACTGGTGCCCACCAGTGACGTGAATGAAAAGGCTTTACTGATCCAGTAAGTGTGGGTTAGAGGCTGCGTTCACGGCTCTCTTTCTGAGCAGGAAGCAGCCCCCCCTCCGAACTGTTATTTTATTGGGTCTAGAGGTGATTGGGGGCAGAATGACAATGGCACTGAAGCAAATGAAGGGGTTCTGTTCCATTACATATATATGTGAGCTCTGCACCGATGTGTGCCCACATCAGGGCACAAGGATCAAGCAGCAGGCTTCCTAGCTAATTACCACTGCCAGAAAAGTTTTCAGTTCAACCTGATTCATTTCATAAGTGTTTTACAGAGAAATGACTTTACCATCAGGTGGTAATATCTGCTGGAGGATACACAGAAAAGTGGAACAGATTTAAATCTGATACTGCTAGCAGACAAGTTAAGATACTTTAACTCTTATTTTCTTGATACTATTTTTTTTAAATAATAGTTTTTTTGAATAGCCATTGAGAGTTATTTACTCATTTAAAGAGGTACTGAGTGCCTGCTATATACCAGACAGGATTTGGAGGGCCAAGGATATGGCAGCAGACCAAACAGAAAGACCTGTTGTCCCTGGAGCTTATGTTCTGTTGCCAAAGATAGAATAAACATTCATTGAGAAACACAATGGAATGTCAGATAGTGATAGTGCTAGGAAGACATAAAGTCATGGGGCAGAAGTGGGGATGCTCTTAAGGCTGGTAGTCAGGGGGGAAGTCTTGACATTCGATTCTACACGGAGTGAGAACACATTTCTGGAAGAACAGCAGGAAGGCCAGTGTGGTTGGAGCCAAAAAGGAAAGCAGGCAAGAGATGAGATCTCACAGGCCAAAGGGACATTCTGGGTTAGGTGGGGGCTCTGGAGAACAGAAAGGGCTGAAGAATAATTAAGAATATACTTACTGAGCCTGTTCTTTGAGGGGCACAGTAGGCAAGGGCCTGGTGCAGGCTGTGCCTTGTGGCGGGGTCTAGAGGTACCCTGCAACCATGGTGTCTACACCTGGTGCTTGAGGCCATGGATTAGGTGAGATCCCATGGTGAGTTAGTGTCAGTGGAGGAGAGAAGAGGCCTGAGGACTGAGCTCTGGGAAACAGAGTAGGTAGAGGCGAAAAGAGCGTGAGGAAGGGGTGGAGAAGGAGCAGCCAGGCAGAGCCATGCATCCTCCATGGAGAAGGACATGCAGACAGTGCACCAGGAAGCAAGTCAGGGGCTGTGACCATGTGCTGAGGAAGGGCACCTGTTCCCCGGCTGTGTGTATGCAGCGCAGAGCTGCTGGGACTGGAGTGGGACCGTTTTTGGTCACTGGATGCCAAGAAGCCCGACTCAAGATAAGGGAATGTGGAAGAGAAAAAAGGGGCAGACCTGGGCACTAAGTGCTCTCCACCCAGAGCACTAGTTTTCTTGGCAAAACAGGCCCCAAGACCATCAGCTGAAATTAAGAATGGAGCAAGGGAAGGAGCAGATTTAAATCTGGGTCTTATAAGAAATAAATAAAAGAAACTATTCAGATATGCACGTGTTTCCATTTCATACACTTAGGATTCTTTGGTAGGTAATCTTAGGATTTCACTGTCTTTATTTTAGGAAGAAACCTTTAGGGCAGTAACCTGTTTTGTTTTGTTTTGTTTTGTTTTGTTTTTTCCTCCTGCCCTGCTCCCAGAAAATTTATTTTACAGTTCTTAAGAAGATTTAATGAAATAATTACCCCTGAATGCTAGAGAATGCAAAGAATAAGCATACCTTTCAAACTGAAATTATAGATTAATCATACTTATTCTTTATCTCCTAATGAAATTAGGGACAACAAATATCCATTGTGCTGTAATAATGAGTTTTTCAAACAGAAGAAGAAAAAAACAGTGTTGAAGAAAATAATGTAACCAAACACCATGTTTGCTTGTCCAAGGTTTCAGGCTGTCAGTTTTCATGATATGTAAGCAAAATAGAATAATAATTTTGTGAAATGGAAATGCAACCTAAGAATAAGAAAAGGTTCCTACAAATGTGACTGTTTTGTCTAACCTGTTGATCTAGAAAAACCTTTAAAATATAGCCATGGCAATAGCTGTAATGGAAGGCAAACTAATCACCCACCTGATGCAGGACCCCATCCAGAAATGTGCCCGAGTCCTGCTCTGTGGCCAGTGGTGACAATGATACTTATTCTACTGCGGCGAGTGGTGAGAAGAGTTCAGCAGCAATGTTAGCCTTCTGAAAGCCCCTCCCACGGATCCGACTAGAGCTTCCCACTGAACACTTACCGTCAAAAGAGAAACATGTTCTACTGGGATCTGCTCGGTATTTAAAAGGAGACAGAACAGTGGGCAAAGATTTCCTTAGCAAATATAAAATGCACTTATCACATGTGGAGTTTTAAATAAGAGACAGAATAACATGGTAGGTAACTGGTCAATAACAAGGGGAGCCCAGAAAAATTGGATCTCGCGCTTAAGTACGGGCACAGGATTGGGGCATCAATTTGTACCCAACTGCTTACACAAAACTAGGCTCTTCTCATATTATCAAATAGCAGAGACCTTCATAAAATGCCAACCTGTTTTGTAACCCAGTTTTTAACCTTTCAAAAAATCAGAAAAACAATACTCTTGATTAATGGAAGGGAAAAATTGGGAGAGGTCCACATAGATAATGCAGAAGCACAGAATTTTAAGAGTAGAAAAAACTTTGGACGTTACTGGTTCACATGAAATATCTGGTTTGCATGTTACTGAACTAAATTGAATTAAACTTGCCTCTAGTGCATAACCATACTGGGGTGAGGGGCAGGCGGTAGGGGGCAATATGTGTATAACAGCAAGTCAAACAAAACTACTTCACTAAACTGTACTGTATCATTGTTTTTATTACTTTTAAGAAAGAAATAAAAGTAGATGCATTTGTCTTCTAAATCTTAACTTTTACACAAATTCTTTCAAAGCTATTATAAAAACTGGGGTACCTGGGTAGCTTAGTCACTTAAGGGTCTGCCTTCGGCTCACGTCATGACCCAGGGATCCTCAGATGGAACCCTGTGTCAGACTCCCTACTCAAAGAGATTCTGCTTCTCCCTCTCCCTCTGCCCTCCCCCCTCACCCCACCCTGGCTTGTGCTCTCTCTCAAATAAATAAATAAAAATCTTTAAAAAATTCCCAGCTACTGTAGAAGCTAAAACTACTTTCTTTTGTGCTACATCTCCCCTCATTTGTCTTTTATATGAAATCAGCTTTCTTTTTTTTAATTTATTTTTTATTAACAGGTCTGTGAATCATCGGGCTTACACACTTCACAGCACTCACCATAGAACATACCTACTCCAATGTCCATTACCCAGCCATCCTATCTTTACCCTCCCACTCCCCAGCAACCCTCAGTTTGTTTTGCAGGAATAAGAGTCTCTTATGGTTTGTCTCCTTCCTGATCCCATCTTATTTCATGAAATCAACTTTCTTAAAAACAACAACAACTAATTTGGTATTTGGTTTATGTAAATGAATTAGTCCTACCTAATCAAAACAAAAACGCTGCAACCTTCCCTTTCTCTCCTCATGCTATACTCTATTTCTGTTTCTCTACCCTCCCCAACCTCATGCTCTCTTTCTGTCCCCTCTCTTCCCTTCCTTTCTCCCTCTACTTTGCCCCCTGCAACAGGACACTAAACAGAATCCCAAAGGATGATAACTATGCCTTCCTTAGTCCTAGAACTTTTCTTATTCATGTGAAGAGAGATACAAAACTGACCTAAAACTGTATTCATGTTTGTTTTTGAGCATCTCCAATCCCTTAACTGATTTTTCTCCTTTTACCAAAAGAAGAAATTATTTAGAAGAATTAAACTATGAAGTGATTCTAAAAAGGGGTGATGATAACATCTTTCCAATAGCCTGTAAATAACTCCTAAAGTAGAAATGGGCATTAATGCCCAATCCCTCCAAAAATTAGCACCTCGACTATCCTAAATGTTGAGAGTTGTTTGGGAAGCTTGTTTATATGTATATAATTAATTGTGATTTCTACTCTAAACCTAACACTACAATTAATGACATTCCTGTATTGAGTAACTTGTGATTAGTCTTGGCAGAATTGCCATGTTTTAGTGGGAAGGAAACCCTCTACCCTGAGGTCGGTAACACATGCCTGGATGAAATGGAAGGAGCAGCCCACCTTTCCTCCAAGACTTGTGTACTAGTTTACTCACTGGGGGCTTTGAGTTAGTTTGGATTATTGGCCTGAGGGAGAAGGATGAGCGCTTCCTGCCTGTAAAGTGTTAGTGCCGCCCAGAGGGACTACCGTGCAAGATAGGCAAGAGACCACACCTGCTCCATGCTACCTGCTCAAAACAGCAAATAACAACACCCTTTTCATCACAGATATGACGATGCTCCATTCTGAGAAGGAGAGAAAGTGCCCCTCATATGGTCTGACCATGAAATGCTAACTTGCCGATGGCTGAGTAAGTGTCCATGGTACCTGCCCTTTGAGTCCATTCTAAAGTAGCAGGACAATAACCTACCAGGTTCTGCATAGGCCAGATACCATGGGCACAGCCACAGAGGATCAGGAGAAGCTGGAAAGAACACAGATATTTGGACATATAAAGTTCAGGTCCCCAAAAATCTGAATTCCAGGGGTAAGCTTATGGATCTTACTTAGGTGTTCCTTCTCAGGTTGGAAACCACTGACCTAGACCACTCTTAGTTTTGCAATAAGGAAATAATGCTTTGGGAGATCAAATTCTTTGTGCCCAATCATAAATCATACCATGGCAGTCAGGACAAGAATTCAAGCTTCTTAACTTGCAGATCTGTGCTCTTTTCACTCTGTTATGCTGCCCAAGATGCAACCTCTATACTCAACACTTCTATAGGTTTATAGACAAAAAACCTCTGAACACACTATCCCTTGCTTTAAAGCTTAAGCGACAGCAAGGGTAACCACACATGTGTTAGTCAAATATCTGGAATGAACAGAGTGAAGTCTGGGTGATTGCACCATGCTACACAGCGAAAGCAACAGATACAGCGGGAGTGCGCACAGCGAGCCGGAGACCACCACGGGAGCACTCAGAGCGAGTTGGAGACCACCACGGAAACGCACGCGCACACAGTGAGTCAGAGACCAACATGGGATCGCGCAGAGCGAGTTGGAGACCACCGCTGCTCTCCTCACACACTCCTTACAAGAGGTGCAGTTTCCTGAGATGGCAATGGTCCAGGTATAGTCTTTATACAGCATGACCTTGAACTCAGGCTACTCACAGTGCCTTCAGCTCAGTACATGCTGACTGTCCAGTTCAGTGATGAAGGACTAACCCTCTGCAATAGGCTGAGCGAGACACGCTTTTCAGTAATTGTGACTAAAAACACATCCTGCCTTTACTTGGGGAAGGTGGAAAGCTAACCCTGGAATCAGATGGGAGACTTCACTGTGTTGCCGCTTTCCCTGACCACCTGATACTGTAGGGAATTCGTGGGCAGGTATTACATAAAGAGTCGGCTCCTAATGACTTCCATTACAAAACAGGTCCATTGATACGAAGAGAGTGATGACTTAAAAACAAAGGATGGAGGATGTTCTCTTCCCTATAAAAAACACCAGCTACACATTAAAGATTATAAACTTCCACAGCCACTTCTTTCACTCTGCTCTGCCATTCCTTGAGACGTATGCAGAGAAAGAGTCAAGCAAAGCAGCATTAAAAAGTGTAGGATTATTTGAGGGGAATAATGTCTTGAAGGAGTGGGCCAGTAACAGAGTGGCAGTGATACGCTATCAACAGCCATGACCTCAACCGTATCGGCTTCCCACTATTTGGTGATCACAGAAACATTACATGCAGAACATTTTTATGAAGGAATGCTGCCAAGTAAAATTAGGAGCACTCTAAAGAACGTTCTAGGGCAGGTAAGTGGCAATGGAAGACAGGTTCATGTCATATGTAATAGGTAGAGGCTACTGGAGGGTCAGAGTAACTCTGAGGTTGTGTCTGCAGCGGCTAGGATGGGAGCTCCTAAATGTGTCAGTTCTTCCACGGACAGGTCATGCAAGGAAAGCCCCATGGCGTCCCCAGCTGGATGCGACAGTGTGGAGATCTGTTATCCCAAAGACCTAGGGAGGCTCTTCTGACATCTCTTAAAATTACAATATTCGTATGTGTTCAAGTTAAAATTTATTGCTTTGCCAAGAAAAAAAATACTCTAATTTTTACTTTCTGGTTTGAAATGAGTATCAAAGCATACATGAAAATTAAAATATAAGCCAAAGGCTCTCGCATTATTCACTGAATTTTACGTTTGTGCACCTTTTCAACTACATGACTCTTGGTTGTTTAGAATGCAGAGTGAAATGAAAAAACAAACCATAATCTCTATACAGCTTCCTTCATAATGTAAATATATAATACTTATTTTATGTTAAAAATATTTGATTCTATTTTTATTCTAATGGGTCATTTAAGGATAGATCTACTTAGAAAATAAAATTGACAGGTATTTGTCAGTTTTTCTAAGATCAGAAAGAAAGGGAATAAGACATCTCCAAGATGCTACTACCCCTAAGCTTGTCTGTAAACAAACATATGGAGTTGCCCTCACACGCTCCCCATCTTCACTCTGACCCCCAAGCTCAAAACTAGATGTTGGTATGACTAGAATCTTGGGAGGAGAAATTTCAATCTCTTCACACTGAAACTGGTATCTGCAGCAGCAGAGTGACCCTGCAATGCCTCCCATGGGACCTGCCTTCCCCTTCCCTGGCCAGGTGTCTGTTCAGAGTCCATCCTAGCTGCCCCATCCACTACAGTCACCAGTGTAAAACCATGTCCCACAGGACTTTCCAAGCTTGGCACAGTGCTCAGTACAATTGAGATGCCAAAAAAGGTCTTTATTCAGTACACTGACATTACCCTTTAAGATAATAAACCTTCCTTAAACAATATTAAACAATATTCTCAGGCAGTCTGTTGATCATTCAAGGTTTCCATTATCCAAACCTGTAGGGCAACGTAGACACTGGGGTGTAACAACTGCTTATCATCACTTTCCCTTTCCTTAGAAGTCATCACAGTTTTCTGGATAGGGTTAAAACCTTTCTGAGAAATCCTGAAAAGTCTTCTGCCTAATCCAGGGTCTCTATAGGACAACCATGTGCTGACATCCACAAATCTGTGGCCCGATAGGACCTACGTACTGGGATAGGACCTGTACACTGGGACAGGACCCACACGCTGGAATAGAGTGCTTTATTGTCAAACCACTGAGCTATTCCAGGACTTTTAGAAGTTTGTGTGTATTTGTAGTATCAGTAACTTAGAACAGAACAGTGCTTTGATGAGAGACAATCTAATAGTGTCTGTAATGGGACAACTAAGACCACCTTGTCATATTTCATTTCAATAACTATGAACAGAAGCAAAGGAAGTTATCTAGCTATGATGAGAAAATAATCCGCAAAACTGTTCCATGCTAGATTTAGGCACCCAAATATCAAGTTTTAGAACAAAGTATATGAATTCTGCCCTCACACCTCCAGAAGGTAGAGCACACAGGATAAGCACTTCAACAAGGAACATTTAAAACAGATAATATCATTAAGACTATAAGTACATTTTGAAATGTATTATTTTTCCTTGATAAATCTATCATGTAAATCTGTAATTAGGGACTTCTAAAATAGCTAACTTTTTTAAGCACAATATGCTGTAATTGTCTATTAAGTCAATGAGTACTTAGGGACTCTTAAAACTGCTGATTACTTGCTTGCTGGATTTCGGAAGAACAAGAACTAAACTCTCCTCATAAAATTCTCTTTAAAATAGACTGAAATTGAAATTGTGCTATTACCTGGCTAAGTTAATCTTCCTTTTTTTTCTCAGAATGACATCTATTCATCATCATATTTATCATTCCAGATGTGGACTAAAACTGCATTAAGTTATACTTTATAATTTAAATGAATTTTCATCTCCACCAGAATAAAACTTTTCTAGTTCCACAGGGTCCCAAATGTCATCAAAGGGGGTTTTATTAATCATTGAGTTCCTACTTCAGATTTCAGGATTTTATCTCACTCAATAGGATA
This sequence comes from Mustela nigripes, assembly GCF_022355385.1. Taxonomy (NCBI): domain Eukaryota; kingdom Metazoa; phylum Chordata; class Mammalia; order Carnivora; family Mustelidae; genus Mustela; species Mustela nigripes. Next base: position 36,654,922 of record NC_081564.1, on the reverse strand, counting down.
AACAACATACCAGGCCATTTGGTTTATTTACAAATCATTCTGTTATATTTATACATCTGCTGTGTAATGAACCAAAAGGAAAATGGGTTATGTCCTTTATCAAGTTATGTTCTATTATGCTTGTTTTTGCTTAACAGTTAAATAAATTAGCAATGTTTACAGGGTCCTTAAAATAAATTATAATAAATGTTATAGCTATTATTATTGTAGTTTGTGAAAATAGTCTATTAATATACAATTTAACTTCATAATAATGTTATCTATGTTTAATTTACTTTGTAATCAGGCATCATAATTACTTCCAAATATAAAACAAACAGAAGCTAAAGAAAGAACAATGACAAAATTCTTTAGACATGGAAGTCAGCTAAGGAAATCTTTTTCTGCTTGTCAGCTTCCTATTCATGAAAGTTCTCTTTGTTGGTAGTGGAAGTTATTTTGGCTGATATCTCTGCTACTAGACCTGACTGAACTAATTTTACAACTGCTAGTAAAGAATTCACTCCATAATGGTTGCAGGTGAGAACCCAAGGTGGCCTCTAAAGATGCATGCTTTGGCATAAATGATGAACCAACCCTTAGAGAAAAAAACAGATAAATATTGGAATCCAGACATTGGAGAAATGCTGATAGACACAACACTCTTCATCTCTCCACTCATGAAGTTTATAATACTGACAAAAAGCAAGGAAACAGACCATTAAAATAACTACATATTATGATATGTACTACAATATTATGATATGTACTATGGAGAAGAGGTAGTGATAAAATGGAAAACAGGGGTGATCGTTCTTTAGATAATGTGTTAGGGAAGGCGTTTTTCCTAAGGGACCATCTGAAATGAATTCCAAAGGGTATGAAAGTGTAGTCTATTAGAAGAGCAGATAGAACATTCTGGACAGAAACAATAGCATATGCAAAGGCCCTGGGGTGAAAAGACTTTGTGTTCAAAAAACTGAAAGAAAGGAGTGAGTGGATGGATGAGAGGAGAAAGAAAGACTAGGAGGTGAGAGGTATGTGTATTCACATTCTGTCTTCTTGGTTTTCCTCCTTTGTTCCCATTCTACCCTCTTCAGCTAGCACTGGAGTGGGCATTTATTTATAAATGGGAAGACCCAATATGAGGCTGGGGCAATAGCCGGCTATTTGCTTCCTTTGGTCTACAAAGGTGTGGCCCCACATCTCTAAGAAAAGATCCCATACAGCAGAAGGTAATGACACAGCAGTGGCCTGTGGTCAAGTTAATGAGCTGAAGGCCATACTTCTGCTTTGACATACCCTGCATCGGACCCAGAAGGGACCCAGATGTTCTTCTATGCCTCAGTAAGGAGGCATAGGGTCTTTGAGAGCACTGGTAGGTGAACAAGAACCTGGCATCAAGATGCAAAGTCGCACAGAGATTTGGGTACTGGAGCAAACAGCTGGGACCACACAACTTGGGGAAGTATCTTGAGGCATCAACCTACAGATTCCTCAGATTCCTCCCAGGCCTGAGAGGGATTCCTCCTTAAGGAAAAAAAAAAGCTCTGCCTTTTTCTAGAAACAGCTGCACACCTGGCAAGGTGCTGGTCATGAACGGTGTGCAGTTAGCATGGGTATGAGGCTGTGTGGCAGAGTAAACGATTTCTGCCACCCTCTTCGAAGACCACCATGCCTTATGCAACACTTCTAAGGCTGCAAAGCAGAGGATGCTGTCCCTTTCTGGACACCTGACTTGGCCCTTCAACAGGCCTGTCCAACAGCTGGGGTGACCACCTTCCTGTCTAAGTGTGGGTGATGGGGAAGGGAGACTTCTCTGACCATAAAAGGACACTGTGTTGGGGTCGGGTAAGCCAGGAAGCACATTCTGACTGGGGCCACCCACCCAACCTCCATCTCTAATAGGCGCTGCTAACCACTGCATCCACACTTGGGCATGATACGCTGGGGCTTGGTGAGCTGGGAGGATTCTGTTGGGTTTATCTTCTCCAGCCACATCTCTGGTGACTCCCAAAGATAAAGCGCTTGTTTGAGGTTTGCTTATACTTCCTGAGAATATGAATCAAACCCGGTCCTACAGCTACATGTTTTTATATCCACATTGAGAGAGCAGCTCTGTTCCCCTCGAGGTTGTGATGGACCGTATTCCTGGCACAAATGGTGAGGCCAGGTTTGTCTGATGGGATGGGCACCTGCACTGCTGGTCCCCACCCTGGAGGACTGGGTGGTCTGCCCTGTCACTCCACACCCCCACCAGTGCTTGTCATTTGGGGTCTGTTCTTTGTCACTGCAGAAAGAACACTTCCCATGTACCCTGGTGAGAAAAGGCTATTAGTTATGAAGTGGTACACCCATACCTCACTTGTTAAACCAAAAAAAAAAAGGTTCTTTTTTTGTCTCTAACCTCTAATGCCTAATTAGAGGCATTGGGGCTTGTCATATTTCAATGCTGATCTTTTTATTCCTAACTTAAAACATTAACAAAGCATCTCCACGCAATCAAATACTTTATTCCGTCTAATTCTGATTTCTAAAAGAGTGTTTGAAACAAGGGCTGAAGGAGCAGGGAGGTGAAGCAGGTACAGAAGGATTACGTTTATCCAATGTATGGAGTGAGGCAAACAACAAGCAAATGCAGCAAACATTTCCTGAGGGCCCGCACGGAGGATACAGGCTGAGTCATCCCAGCACACAGCATGAAGAAGTATGCAGTCTAGAGGAGGGGGACGACACAGGGCCACAGCCTCTGGGAAGAAGCTGCTCTGTTGGCGGATTGGCTCATTATATTCTGGACTCTTCTACAAGTATTTTTTCTTTGAAGATTTTTAAAATTTTTATTTATTTGTGAGAGAGTGAGAGCGAGAGAGATCATACAGAGAGAGGGAGCAGACTCACCACTGAGCAGGGACTCCATCCCAGAACCCCGAGATCATGACCCTAACAGAAGGCAGACACTTAACTGACTGAGCCACCCAGGTACCCCACAAGTATTTCTGACGTGCATTTGCCACCCACAAGAGCTGTGAACATTCCAAGGAGCAAAGGTGAATAATACAAAAACCCTTTTTAAGGGAACTTGTGGTCTCAAAGGCAAGCCATCCATTCATTCACTCAGTCATTCAGTGACCATCTCTTGAGCTCCAAGTCTGCGTTATTGAGTGGAGGCAGCACAGACTATGCCCTGAGGACCAATAGCAGCATGATGCCCCTGCCACCACAGGAGAGGCACTCTCAAAACGGAGGAGGGGTGAAGACAGAAACATGTATGCGTAATGTACCACATTGGCCTGTGAAATCTGCCATCAGCAAACCCAAAGGCATCTAAGGAGCTAGAGAATGGCAGTGCCGTTGTCTGTGGAAGCTTGGATAAAGCAGCTCCCTCTGGGAGCTGAACAAGCCCAGGTGGCATGTGGCAGCACAAAGCTCCCAGCCCAGGGGACAACACAGGCAGAAGTGGTGGTAAAGCCGGTGTGACATAGATACAGCAAGGGCCAGAGTGGCAAAGACAAGGGTGGAGGTCCCTGATGGGGCCAGCCGGGGCAGACTTTGGAGGGCCTCTAGGTTGGAGGGAGTAAGCTTTCTGCAACTTAATGAACTCTGTGTGAAATGAGAAGTCACAAGAAAGTTCTGGGCTTGCGAAGGCAAGAAACATGTTCCTGACCCAAAAGATGACAGGATGAAATGCTGTAGGATGGTGGGGATGGAGACAGTTAATCTCCCTGGGGTCATCACACAGTTTGGGAGAGGAGATGACCCTTGACTGCAAAGGACTTCATCTGCTGCTCAAATGCTAGCAGATAAGCACTAGGCATGAGGAATGCAGAACCTACCCAGAGGGAAGAAGCAGTAAGTGTAGACTGAAAAGAGAGGTAGAAAGAAAGGTGAAGAAATTACCATTGCTAAATCAGGGATAAAGGAATGGAAAATTGTGCTTAATACAAAGGCTCAGGTGAAAAACGGTTTATAACCATTTGGTCTGACAACCACAAAGCTAGTGAACAACTAAGAATACTTTTATTTCACTGGTGATATATTTACGATTGTGATATTGTGATTTATAATAAGAAACATATACTTAGTCTTCCCCCATGTCTTGGCATAGAGCTCCTAAAACCCTTGGAATTGCCTGTGATGAGAGCAATAAAGGTGCCTTTTGTTATGCTAACAATGTGAATTTTGGAAAGCACAGAAGGCTGGAGCTGGTTGCCAGTGGAGCCAACCAGTGATTAGAGGGTTGGAACTTTTGGGTCCCACTCCCCTGGCCCCAATTCTGGAGAGGGAAGAGGAGTCAAAGACAGAGTTCAATCACTAATGGCCAATGATTTAAACAATCATGACTATGTAATGAAGCCTCCATAAAAACCCAAAAGGATGAGGTTCAGAGGTTCCCATCAGATTGGGAAACACATGAAGATATGGGGACGGTGTTTAGTCAGGAGAGAACATGGAAGCTCTGCCTTTTGCATCTCTTCCTTCTGGCTTCCATTCCTGAGTTAGACCCTTTCATAATAAACACATAATCTAGTATGTACAATGTTTTTCTGAGTTCTGTGAGAGGCTCTAGCAAATTAATTAAACCTAAAGATGGGTTGTTGGAACCTATGGCCAGAAGCACAGGTGACAACCTAGACTGACTGGCATTTGAAGTTGGTGGGTGCAGTCTTCTACAACTGAGCCCGGAAACTTAGACCCTTACACTATTTCCGGGCAAACACTGTGAGAATTGAGCTGAATGGCGGAACACCCAGCCAGAGTCGGAAAATCCATTGGTGTGGGATAAAAACCCAGACATCAGAATTAGGTGCAGAATTGCAACATATTCAGATTTTTATTTTAAAGAACTGCAAAATTCTTTAGTTGAGTTTAATGGGGCTTATGGCATCTGCTAATCTTAAATCTAAATCAATAATTCTAAATGTTTTGAACTGTCCTTAATGTCAGTCAATATTCGCTCAGAAATCAGCAACCCTTTTATGGATAGTACAATTTTAACAAGTACCGAGAAAAAAACCACACTGGTTGTATAAGTTTTAGGAAATAAAATCAACTCCCATTTTTCTGGATCAAGGAAGAGAAATGGTGACAGGGGAAGCAAACATGTCTGTGCTCTTCACCACAATCTGCTTTTCACTGAAGGCCCATTGTGTGCCAGACAACTGAAAGTGGCCCTTAAGGTATTTAATTGCACAAGTCTACAAGTCCCAGAGGTAAAGCAACCTGCCCAAAGACACAGAGCCAGTCAGAACAGAATGAAAACTTAAATCCAAGTTTTTCTAACTCCAAAGTCCATCATTTTCTTTCTCAAATTCAGTGAATTTCCAAAGCAAGAACTATTGGGCACTCCATTATCCAATGGAGAAGGTAATCTGTGGGCAAATAATTCACAATATAATAAAAGAAATTAGACTTATATAAAGAAATTTAGCATCAAATATGAATGGGATTACAGTTTCCAAATGATATGACTAACTAAAATGATTGCCAAATGGCAATTCTGTTGATGACTGAGATAGACATGGTTTTTCGGTTCTGATATTTTTATATCTTTTTAAGGACATCAGGGGTATGCAAAGCACAATGGAAAGGTCTTGACAACTTAGTGCTGTATCTTAGGTACTTCATTTTGATCCTGAGTGTAGAAAAAGTCCATCATGAAGGATTATACATCAAATGAAACACAAATTCTGCCCTCATGGCATGAGAAATGGAGAGTTTAACCTGACAGTGGAATACAGGGTGAACTGCAGGTGAGCATCTGTGGCTGGGAGTGGCAGCTAAAAAGAAATCCTTCCCTGGCCATACAAACTGGCGCTCCTGCCATCTGAATGGGAACTTTCAAGTTTTCACTTGCAAGTGGCTTTTCACAGTTACCTTTTCAATAACTTATATTAGGTCTTGGAGACTAAATACTATCAATTATTGAATATTTGGTCTTGGCAAAAATATACTGTATGAACATTTTTGCAGAAGCTTGGGCTATCACATGTATTATATCTTGGTTCAATTTCTTCATTAAGTATAAATAAATTGATTAAATCGCTTTATAAAAGTAGAAATGGGGCACAAGTGTGGCTCAGTAGGTTAAACATCCAATTCTTGATTTCAGCTCAGTTCATGATCTAAGGGGTTGTGAGACTGAACCCTACTTTGGGCTCCATGCTGAGTGGGGAGTCTACTTGGGATCCTCTCTCTTCCTGACCCTCCCCCACCCCCTTTCTCTCAAAAAAAAAAAAAGTAAAAAGAAGAAAAACAGACATTAGAGTGACTACCACTCACTTAGAAAACCATTAAAATATAAAAATTCAATTTTAATTCTAATAAAATTTGTATGATAGCCAACAAATTCTAATCTTACTTGTGCTTGTGCCATTTCCATCTCTAAAGAGGCCACCATGCTCCCTCCACTGGTTCAGGACCTTTGTTCTCTTCTGGGCCTAGATCAACACCATTCTAAAAGACCTGGCTGAACTAGCCCTATGTCATTCTGCTCTGTATTTAAAACCACATGTAGAAACGTAGCAATGTAGATTTTGTTGGTACTCATTCTTAGGCAGCTATATGATTTTATTCTGTTTCATACATCTGCAAACTACAGTTCCCTCAGACATAAATTGGAAGTTCATGGAAGAAAAAAATAATTTATGTTATATGTATTTTTTCTTCCTTTGTTTCCAAAGCATTTATTATAATATTGAGCTACAAATATGTTGGGAAAGAGTCAAAGGAAAAGTCTCCACAATGAGAAACAGATGAGAATAATAGATTAGAAAACTGTCTTCCTCATACTTTCTTTTAATTGTTCTTATTTTCACAGAATACTACTAGTATACAACCTGTGGTGATACTTTTTGTAAAATTTCACTGGAGCAAATCGATAAAATAGATAAAGTTCAAGTCAGGTTCTGCCTCCATAAAATGGTAGAGTAGATCAGATGATTCCTAAGATTTTTTTCCCAAACTCCAAACTTTCAGTATTTTTTGCAATGTTTGATCTATAAATCTAGTATATCATATATAATAAAGTACTGAAGGCAATTGTTGAGCCACATAAATATAACAAAAGTAAAACAAGAGTGTAAAAAATATAAGACAGTTAAAATATCTGAAAATACCTTAAAAATTCCTGCAAACTAAAAATAAAGTCTCTTATGTTTGCTCACAGATGAGAAAATGCTCTGTGTGGTTTTACAGATCTATGTACAAGATAAAATTACTTTGATCTGATTTTCAAAGATCCTGGACATAACAAGTTCAGTTTGAATTATATGAGTAAATAAAAACAACTTTTTGACTTAATGTAGCACTTGGCAATAAAAGTTGATTTGATGCGGTTGACTGTACAAATATAATCCATAAAAGACAAGATAAGAGCCAAGATGTTAGGTGTAATTCATACTGTGGAGCAAGTGCTCCTGCCAGCTTCTCACCACACAGGGATTTGACACAAACTGAGGAGGTGATTTTTCTGTAAAGAAAGCTAAGATATGGAGGAATGCATAGAAAGGTGATGTCTTGGCTTCAAAATCTTGTGAGGTCAATGTTCAAGGCACTCTGAATAATACCATTCAGTGTAAATGAAGTAATTCTGCTTCTGGAAGAGTAAGCATAGCAGTGAGCAAAGCACAGATTGTGAAGTGCCTTGTGCACACGAAAAGGAGTCTGGAAGACAGTGAATGCAAACAATGAACTCGAAGAGAATGACCTTTGGGTGTTATATGCAACTGATGAAACTACTAAATTCTACTTCTGAAACTAATACTACACTATATGTTCATTCAATTGAGTTAAAAAAAAAAGAATGGAGAAACATAATGTTAACTTTACTTCAATAAAAAAAGAATAGAGATAATAACATTAGATTTGGGTTTTACATAATTATAGGAAAAACATCAGAAAAGATAGTCATATCTTTTGCAATCATCAACACTACACCCTCTCACTCTGTTTTGTTAGATACCTAGGCCAATCACTTTTTCTAGTTTCCAGTGGGGGGAAAAATTCAATGATAAATAAAGAAGTAACAGAATAAGTTTTGGAGTAGTACTGTGTGTGTGGGCATGTGTATGTGTGTGAGAATATTTTTCGCTTTAACAATAGAGGCATGGATGATATATATTTATTCATATTATAACCATGTTTTAAAGTCTACATATTTAAAAATTAAAACACTAATGGTCCAGATATAAAGAATTATAAACCATAGTGTCAACCAAGCAACATACAATAAACTATATTAATGATTTATCAAAAAATTTATAACAGAAAAATAGGCACAGCAGTAAAAGAATATCAAGACCAAATGAAGACAACAATTTCTGAACCAAATTATAAAGATTCCAATGACCTAAGTGTGAACACAAAATGGGAATTTTGTAATATTATCAAGAACATATGGAGGTCAAACTTAAGAAAAACTGACAACTAAAGATATATTTTTAAAGATTTTATCTATTTATTTGAGAGATAGAAAGCACAATGGTGGGAGGGGAGCATAGGGAGAAGCAGACTCCCCACTGAGAAGGGATCCAGGCACAGGGCTAAATCCTAGAACCCTGGGATCATGACCTGAGCTGAAGACAGACACTTAACCAGCTGAGCCACCCAGATGTCCCAGACAAATAACAATACGTTTCAAAAGCCACATCAAGATAGGTGGGGGGGGGGGGCAAAGAAGTGGTCCCCAACACAACCACCCACAAACCAGAAGGGTATCACAAACACAGAGGTCATCTCTGAGGAGCGAGAAGTCCAAGCCCTGTATCAGACACCCTTGCCCTGAGGACCATACACCAAGAAGAGGAGCCCCCATAATGTCTAACCGTGCTAATGAGCAAGGCCTAATTAACTCTAGGAGAGCCAGAGACCTATAAGAAACCAAGACTCTACTCTTAAAGTTCATATGCACAGAATACTCACTCTGAGACCCAGCACAGAGGCAACAATTTAAGAAGTACCTTAATCATACAGGGAGATTTACTGACTAATCTTAGGACATGTGCCACAGGGACAGGGATCTGTAGGCACTTTCTCTAGGAACAGATGCATAGAGGGGACACCATTTATCTTACTCTCCTTCTGCCATGGTGACTGACAGCTGGCAGGTGTCATTTCTGATACTGTCCATCCACCATGCTGTCGCTACTCATCATGGCCGGGTGTTCCCCCGCAGGTCTGCCCTGACCAACATGCCCACCCCCGCAGATGCCACTCCAAACCAGCTCCCACCCTACCTTACAAGAAGCCTCAAACAGGGCTGTTTGGCATAGCCCCCAGTGTGGCTCCCACCCCCACCACACCCAGCAAGTGGCCTTAACTGGGACTGGCACCCATTGAAAGCCACTTCCAGAAGCAGGTACTGCAGAACCAGAACCAAGACCAGGAAATCCAGGGATGTCCTTCCAAAGCATCTCCAGACCTACCACACCTGGTGAGCAGCCTCAGCCTGGACTGATGCACCCCAAAATGTCTCTTTCTTAAGGGGGGGGCAGCAGCACTGCCCACCAGTGTATTAGCAACAGTCACAGTCCAGACACATGCATGCCATAGGGGACATGCCTGGACTACATGATTTTGCTGAGCAGGGAGGATTGTGTTTCTGGGCCACACCGGATACCTTCTACATACAGCCACCCCTTTAAGACTGAGAGACATAGCTGACCTACCTAGAAACAAACACAGACAGGCAGGTGAAATGAAGAGACAGAGAAAGAACAAGTGAAAGAATAAAACAAAGAATAATAATAGAAAAAGACAAAGAAAGAATAAAAAAAAAAAAGAATAAGACAAAACCTCAAAAAAAGAACTAAATGAAACAGAGATAAGGAACCTACCTGATAAAGAGTTCAATGTCATGGTCATAAAGATACCACACTTGAAAAAAGTGATGAATACAATTAGAATTTCAAAAAAGAAATAAAAAAATAACTAAATAGAGCTGAAGAATAAAATAACTGAAAGGAAAATTACACTAGACAGAATCACCATCAGATTAGAGGATGCAGGAGAATAGACCAGCAATTGGGAAGAAAGGGACTGTTTAAGAGACCTATGTAACAAGAAACTAACATTCACATTATGGGGGTCCCAGAAGGAAAAGAGAGAGAAAAGGGGGTAGAAAACTTACTTTAAGAAATAATAGTTGAAATCTTCCCTATCCTGGGGAAGGAAACAGACACCCAGGTCCAAGAAGCACAAAGAACCCCAAACAAGAGGAACCTAAGGAGGTCCACACCAAGACATATAATAATTAAGGTAAAAAAAAAATTAAAAATAAAGAGGTGATCTTTTTTTTTTTTTTAAGATTTTATTTATTTATTTATTTTGACAAACAAAGATCACAAGTAGGCAGAGAGGCAGGCAGAGAGAGAAGAGGTAGCAGGCTCCCCGCTGAGCAGAAAGCCCGATGCGGGGCTCGATCCCAGGTCCCTGAGATCATGACCCGAGCCAAAGGCAGAGGCTTTAACCCACTGAGCCACCCAGAAGCCCCTAAAGAGGTGATCTTAAAGGCAGCAAGAGAAATCAAGTAATTACACAAAAGGGAACATCTATTAGACTATGAGCTGATTTTTCAGCAGAAACTTTGCAGACCATAAGAAAGTGGCAGAATGTAGTTAAACTGAAAGGAAAAATTCTACAACCAAGAATACTCTACCTAGAAAGGATATCATTCAGAATTTAAGGAGAAAGAGTTTCCCAAACAAAAGTTAAAGAAATCCATCACTACTAAACCTTCTTACAAGAAATGTTTAAAAGGACTTTTTCCAGCAGAAAAGAAAAGGCCATAAGTAGAAGAAAATTGTGAAAGAAAAATTCATACTGCTAAAAGCAAACATAGTAAAGGTCACTGATTAAACACTAATAAAGCTACCATGTAGGTTGAAAGACAAAGAAGTAAAATAAACTATATCTACAATAATAGTCAAGGGATACACAAAATAATATATGTCAAAAACACAAAACACAAGTAGAGGGAGTAATCAGTAGAATGTGTTCAAATCTAAGTGACCATCAACTTAAAATAGACTGCTGTATACACAGGGTATTTATATGAACCTCATGGTAATCATAAAACAAAAACCTATAATACATAAACAAAAAAATAAAGAAAAAAAGTCCAAATATAACACTAACAAAAATCATCAAGCCACAATGGAAAAGAATAAGAGAAGAAAGAAACAGAGAACTATGAAAACAACCAAAAACTAATTAAGAAAATAGCAGTAAGTACAGATCTATCAATAATTTCTTTCAAGTGTAAATGGACTAAATGCCCAATTAAAAGTTGAACAGGGGGGCGCCTGGGTAGCTCAGTGGGTTGGGCCTCTGTCTGCAGCTCAGGTCATAGTCTCAGGGTCCTGGGATCAAGCCCTGCATCGGGCTCTCTGCTCAACAGGGAGCCTGCTTCCCCCTCTCCCTCTGCCTGCCTCTCTGCCTACTTGTGATCTCTCTGTCAAATGGATAAATAAAACCTTTAAAAAAATCAAAAAAATAAAAGACAAAAGGGGGCTGAATGGACAAAACAGGATCCATCTATATGCTGCCTATAACAGACTTACTTTTGACCTAAAAACACATGAAGTATGACAGTAAAAGAATGGAAAGATATATTACATACAAATAGAAAAGAAAAGAAAAGATGTAGAAAAAAAAAAGAAAAGTTGTAGCAGTACCCTTGTCATACATCAGAGAAAACAAACTTTAAAGATTATGGGGGCGGCTGGGTGGTTCAGTGGGTTAAAGCCTCTGCCTTCAGCTCAGGTCATGATCTCAGGGTCCTGGGATCGAGCCCCACTCAGACTCTCTGCTCAGCAGGGAGCCTGCTTCTCCCTCTCTCTCTGCCTGCCTCTCTGCCTACTTGTGATCTCTCTCTCTCTTTCTGTGTCAAATGAATAAATAAAACCTTTAAAAAAATAAAGATTATGATAAGAGACAAAAACACATTATGTAATAAATAAGGAGTTCAAACCAACAAAAGGATAGTACAATTATAAATATGTATGTACCCAACATAGAATTACCTAAATATATATAAAGTAAATGCTAACAGACATAAAGGAAAAACTGATGGTATTACAATGATAGTAGGGAATTTTAATACCCTGCTTACATCAATGGATAGAAAATCAATATGGAAACAGTGGCTTTAAACAACACTTTAGACCAGATAGACCTAACAGATACATTTAGAACATTCCATCCAGAATATATAATCTTCTTAAGTGCAAATGGAACACTGTCTAAAATAGATTACATGTTAAGTCACAAAACAAATCTCAAAGAATGTAAGAAGACTAAAATAATAAGCATTTTTTCTAAACACTAGAAATCAATTACAAGGGGGATAAAACTATACATTTAGACCTGAATATAAACTTAAAATCATAAAAATGCTAGAAAACATAGGCAGTAAACTCTTAAACATAGTTCTTAGAATATTATTTTTGGATTTGTATCCTCAGATGAGGGCAACCAAAGCAAAAATAAAGAAATGAGATTGTACCTAACTAAAAAGCTTTTGCATGGGGAAGGAAATCGTCAGCAAAATGAAGAGACAGCCTACTGAATGGAGAGGATATATGCAAATAGTATACTCAGTAAGTCTTCAAAAAAAAAATATATATATATATATCCAAAATATATAAATAACTCAGACAACAAACACCAAAAAACACAAGCAACCCAATTAAAAAATGGGTAGAAGACCTCAATAAACATTTTCCCCCAAAAAAAAACCTATGGCCAACAGACACATGGATAGATGTTTAACATCACTAGTCATCAGGGAAATGCAAATCAAAATCACAATGAGATGTCACCTCACACTAATCAGAATGGCTGGTATCGAAAATACAAGAAATACAGTGGAAAAGAGTCTCTTCGATAAATGGTGCTGGGAAAACTGGACAGCTATATGTAGAAGAATGAAACTCAGCCATTCTCTTCACCGTACACAAAGATAAACTCAAAATGGATAAAAGACCTCAACGTGAGACAGGAATCCATCAGAATCCTAGAGGAGAACATCGGCAGTAATTTCTTCGATATCAGCCACAGCAACTTCTTTCAAGATATGTCTCCAAAGGCAAAGGAAACAAAAGCGAAAATAAACTTTTGGGACTTCATCAAAATCAAAAGCTTCTGCACAGCAAAGGAAACAGTCAAGAAAACAAAGAGGCAACCCACAGAATGGGAGAAGATATTTGCAAATGACAGTACAGACAAAAGGTTGATATCCAGGATCTATAAAGAACTCCTCAAACTCAACACACACAAAACAGACAATCATATCAAAAAATGGGCAGAAGATATGAACAGACACTTCTCCAATGAAGACATACAAATGGCTATCAGACACATGAAAAAATGTTCATCATCACTAGCCCTCAGGGAGATTCAAATTAAAACCACATTGAGATATCACCTTACACCAGTTAGAATGGCCAAAATTAGCAAGACAGGAAACAACAAGTGTTGGAGAGGATGTGGAGAAAGGGGAACCCTCTTCCACTGTTGGTGGGAATGCAAGTTGGTGCAGCCACTTTGGAGAACAGTGTGGTGATTCCTTAAGAAATTAAAAATAGAACTTCCCTATGACCCTGCAATTGCACTACTGGGTATTTACCCCAAAGATATAGATGTAGTGAAAAGAAGGGCCATCTGTACCCCAATGTTTATAGCAGCAATGGCCACGGTCGCCAAACTGTGGAAAAAACCAAGATGCCCTTCAACAGATGAATGGATAAGGAAGATGTGGTCCATATACACTATGGAGTATTATGCCTCCATCAGAAAGGATGAATACCCAACTTTTGTAGCAACATAGACGGGACTGGAAGAGATTATGCTGAGTGAAATAAGTCAAGCAAAGAGAGTCAATTATCATATGGTTTCACTTATTTGTGGAGCATAACAAATAGCACGGAGGACATGTGGATTTAGAGAGGAGAAGGGAGTTGGGGGAAATTGGAAGGGGAGGTGAACCATGAGAGACTATGGACTCTGAAAAACAATCTGAGGGTTTTGAAGGGGCAAGGGGTAGGAGGTCGGAGTACCAGGTGGTGGGTATTATAGAGGGCACGGATTGCATGGAGCACTGGGTGAGGTGCAAAAATAATGAATATTGTTATGCTGAAAATAAAAAATAAATTAAAAAAATACAAGAAATAACAAGTGTTGACAAGGGTGTAGAGATAAGAGAACACTCCTGCACTGTTAGTGGGAATGTAAATTAGTGCAGCCACTGTGGAAAACAGTATGGAGATTCCACAAAAAATTAAAAATAGAACTACCATAGTAGCCAGCATTTCCACTTCTGGGTATTTATCTGAAGAAAACAAAAACAACAATTCAAAAAGTGATATGTACCCCTACGTTTTTTAGCAGCATTATTTATAGTAGCCAAGATACAGAAGCAGCCCAACAACAGATGAGCAAATACAGAGATGTGGTGTATAGGTATAGATAGACACAGTGGAATATTGCTCAGCCATAAAAAGAATAAAAACTTTCTGTTTATAACAACATGAGTGGACCTGGAACATATTATGCTGAGTTAAATAACTCAGAGAAAGACAAATACCATATAATATTACTTATATGTGGAATCTAAACCAACCAACAAAACAAAACAGAAATAGACTCATAAGTATAGAGAACAAAGTGGGTGAAGTAAAGGAGATTAAGAGGTACAAATTCCCAGTTAGAAAACATGTCACAGGGTTGCAAAATACAGCATAGGTTATGTAGCCAATAATATTATAATAACAACTTTATAACTGTAGTTATACCTGAAGTCACAGACAGTAACTAGGCTTATGATGACCATTCTGTAGTGTATATAAATGTCAAATCACTGTGTTGTATACTTGAAACTAATATAATACTGTATGTCACCTATAATTCAATAATAAATATAAATAAATGAATATAAAGAAAGAAAGGACAGAAGAAAGAAATTAAAGTATTTGGAAAACTCTACTTGTATTAATTTTAGCATAACTTAAAGTTTCATAATCCTTAATAATTCATATATTTTCATATAAAAATGAAAATCTATAGAGTATTTTATCATTTCCTGATAGCCAACATTAAATCAGTGCATACTACTGGTTGGGTAGTTTTTGAGGCATTATGTGTGTATTTATCCCATTTAATCATTACAAATTTTTGAGATAGACTAATATTATCCTCATTTTCTACATGAAGAAATTGGCACAGAGAGTCACACTGCTAAGTAAGCAGCAGAACTGAGATTCAAATGCAAGCATTCTGACTCCAGATTCCACACTTCTAATAAGCAGGCTATATTGCCTGTAAAGCTTGAATTTTGAGATCTATTTTGGCTTTTCAGGATGATTTGTGTAACTCACTAACTAGTAGACTGCATAACTATAATGATAGAGCAAAAGCAATGGCATTGGGAGGGAGCAGGCAGGGGTCAGAGATACATTTTGGAAAAATTAAGTATGAAAAATCAGTTAAGAGTTGGTCACTGATTGTATGTGTGGGGTGAGGAAGGGATAAGGAGGAACAAATCCAGAATGACTCTGCTTAAGAAATAGGCATGTTGGGGCGCCTGGGTGGTTCAGTGGGTTAAGGCCTCTGCCTTTGGCTCAGGTCATGATCCCAGGGTCCTGGGATCGAGCCCCACATCGGGTTCTCTGCTCAGCAGGGAGCCTGCTTCCCTTCCTCTCTCTCTCTGCCTGCCTCTCTGC
>NC_081564.1:36638646-36639127 GCF_022355385.1 Mustela nigripes | reverse complement strand
GCCTCTCTGCCTACTTGTGACCTCTGTCTGTCAAATAAATAAATAAAATCTTAAAAAAAAAAAAAAAGAAATAGGCACTTTATGGGGCACCTGGGTGGCTCAGTGGGTTAAGCCTCTGCCTTTGGCTCAGGTCATAATCCCAGGGTCCTGGGATCGAGCCCAGCATCGGGCTCTCTGCTCAGCGGGGAACCTGCTTCCCTCCTGTCTCTCTCTGCCTGCCTTTCTGCCTACTTGTGACCTGTCAAATAAATAAAAAATCTTAAAAAAAAAAAAGTGGGCACCTTAGAGGGGAGATTAGTGGGGGGATACACAAGGCTGGTGATGGGTATTAAGAAGGGCATGTACTGCATGGAGCACTGGGTGTTATATGCAAACAATGAATCTTGGAACACTACATCAAAAACTAATCAAAATCCTTGAGGAGAACACAGGCAGCAACCTCTTCGACCTCTGCCGCAGCAACATCTTCCTAGGAACAACG